>NC_056742.1:287776389-287816389 GCF_019279795.1 Protopterus annectens | reverse complement strand
TCCCCTAACACAAACATAGCCCTTTAACACAAACATAGCCCCCTAACACAAACATAGCCCCTTAACACAAACATAGCCCCCTAACACAAACATAGCCCCTTAACACAAACATAGCCCCCTAACACAAACATAGCCCCTTAACACAAACATAGCCCCTTAACACAAACATAGCCCCTTAACACTGACCATATATTTAGCACTCTACCTTCAACATCTTGTGCAATCTATGCTATGCTGGACTTTGTTAAGCTATTTTATAGACTTGTTATAGACTTTTGCTGTGCACCATATATAGAAGTCTATTAGCTATCAAAATTAGTATAATCATTAAACGTTTGTAATATTAATATTCTAATATGACTATTACATTTACATACTACATATGTTAAAAAACTGACATTAAGACAGTAAAATAAGGAATTAATAGGTTTTGTAGAAGGTTTCCTGGATTTACATGTCTGCGTTTGTTACTTTCTTGATGTATAACAGTTTATAGTGTGCCCATTTTCTTTTTCTTTATGAATTACAATTTTAAGCAATGCTAATATAACATATTTAACTCATTCAATGATTTTCAAGTAGGCAGTGTGGCTTGTTCAGTTTTTTTTTGTTTCTTTTTCCTCATATCTATCCATGTTGTTTTTCTGGGAATCTTTCCTGCAGTTGGTATTATACTGTTTCTCATAAAGGAAGTTGCTTCTTATACTGTTAAATATTCTGATTCCGTTAGAAAACTACATTTTTTCTTCTTGCCAGAAAAATTATTTAAGATTTAATTCCATTTTGCTTAAATAATTTCACTAATGGTCAACACTTTTCCCTTAATTCAATAGTTTGTATTGAATAGTAATTGTCAAATCTTTTGAGGCGCTGCTCAAATTTCAAAAGTGTTTTCTCCAGGCAGCTTGGAAAACCAGTTTTGTGTCTATATATGAGAAAAATGTTATAACTATAGATCTGGGAGGAGATGTTGTATTAGTAGGACTTGGTTTAACTATGACTCATACCAAAGTCTTTCCTGTACGTTTAGGAACTTAGGTATCAAATAAGTTGAAAAGGATATTATGTTGTCTCCTTATGTTTTTTCAGGTAATCCAAAGATTCTTATAATACAGCTCCTTTCTCCATTTTCCAAATCATCAATCTTGTTTGATAACCAAGTGTTTTGCTTCAGCAAGTATTCTGTTTCAGCCTCTTCCTCTTTTAATCTTCCTTTTATGTCGTTTAAAGCAGTCTCTATGTCAGTAACTTTAATGTGATGCTGTTGAATGATTTCTTTCAGAATGGCTGTTTGTTTTAAGCTAATTTCTCTCAAAATTTCTAGGTTCTCTTGAATTCCATCTGTTTTTAAAGATAATTCCTGGAGAGTACACTTTACCTGTTGTATGTCTTCTTCAGAGAGGACTGCATGAGAGTGCTTTGAATTGCTCATGTCTGCTATCTGCCAGTAACTCTCCAAAGTAATTTATTTAATGATTATTTTTTCCTGAATATACTTAGAATTACTACAGAATACTGAAAAGTTATTGGTTTCGCTTGGCCATTTTGGCTCCACCCCCCCAACACCTGCCTTTTCAATGATGCATGGAAGGCTTACATAGTAACTCTGTACTGGCAAACTGGAATAGTGGTCCCTACTTTTAAAAAGGGAAACAATTGCAGAGAGCTCATAATCCTTTCCTATCTGAGAAACCTTAAACTAGGTTATGGGAAGTCACGGATTCAGGAGGCAGGATATATATTCTATCCGAGTCATAAAACTATGGATCAACTATTTGACTTTGCATAAGTACTTGCACGGGTCTTGGGAAATTTCAAGTATGGATTACATGTGCTTTTGCAGACCTGGAGAAGAAACACAGTTATACAATCCAGAATATTTTGTGTGAAGCTATGACCCTGTGAGCAATAGGGTCTCAGTATTTCTTTAGTATGCCATTCAGTTTCGTTATTTGTGCAGTGGCAGTTTTATCCACATTCTTATCATTAAACTGAACATGAGCAAAGTGGTTGGGGGACCCTATCCAGTGTGTGTGTGTGTGTGTGTGTGTGTGTGAGCATTCCATGTAGAGCACATCAGGGAATAGCTGAGGTATGGATGCTATCCACTTTGGCAGCATGAGGGTGTCATCTTTAATAGTTTACATTTTAATGTCCTCTGGGTCCCAAGTGACTATGATCCTCTGCATGTAATGGGATGTTTCACCAATACATCAAAACAGTCTGGGATGAAAATCAACATCAAAATCAGAAGACATGGTTATTTCCCAGAAAATAGTGGGGTACTCATAGTAGGTGAGTGGATACCCACTACTCAACTACTACAAGAGTCTGAGTATCTTCAGCTCTTGTTCACAAACAAGAGTAGAGAGATTGGCCAGGAGGTGGGTATCACAACAGTAGTATTGTTGACTCCTATTACTTTGGTAAACAACATCTGGGTCATCTTTCTTCTAGAAATACATTTTTCCATATAATATATTCTGCAGTAGCCTGTCGATCGACATAATAGATTATTACACCCATGGCATTTAATGTCTGCATTGCCATCAGCTGTAAAGTGTCATTTGATTGAAGAAACACTTCAGGTTTGTTACATGACTGGTAACCTGTACTATCTATGGTATGTACCCAAATGAAAGTCAGGTAAATAATTCAGTGGAGCTTTTCTTTCTCAAATATTTACTGAAAATGGAGTATCCTCATTCTGAACTTACATAATTAATTAACAAGAAAGTAAATAAATTCATGAAAAAATTTCTGATTATCTGCCTTTATTTCCCACCTGATAGGTATTTGTTGCTGTCTATGTATGTGTGTTTCCATATTCTTACATACATACTTATTTCCAAGTACATTTTCACATAAAACAGAGAATAACAGTCAAATAATAGTCTATTTATTGATTTATTGTATGTTATTAACTGAGTAAGTGGGTTAGGCAACAGAATCTCTTCAGCCACAATCTAGGCTCATAGGACACGAGTTGCAATCAGAGAGAATAAAGAATGGGTTACACGGCAAATATTTACAAAGAATATCACAGAAAGTTGTGAATTATAAGATAAATGGTTGTCATAAAAATAAGTTTGATAAATAAAACAACGGTAAAATCTGTGGATGTTAACTGTTTATGCACTTGTCTTAGGAGTCATGCATGAGTGAAAGTACTACTGTAGGTCACATAACATCTGCACTACAATTGTTTGTGTGTAACTGCGTATGAATGTGAGAGTTTATAAATGTATATTGTGAGTGTATCTGTGTCTGAATTATATATCTGACTTTCACACAGGTACATGCTATAGATAGTATAGGTTACTGATCAAATAGTAAACATTTACAGTCACATACATTGAATCATGCAGGTGGTTGGTGTGACAGAGTAAGATGCAGAGGACAGGAAGAAATGGAAACAGTTGATCTGCTGTGGCGACCCCTAATGGGAGCAGCTGAAAGAAGAAGAAGGCGACATTGAATCATGGTATCCATACACATATAGACATATAGTTATATGAGCAGTCTCACACACACATATGCACACACATATTCATATACAATCACATACATTGAATCATGGTATCCATACACATATAGAAATATAGTTGTATGAGTAGTCTCACATACACACACACATATACAGTCACATACATTAAATCATGGTATCCATACACATCTAGGCATATAGTTATATGAGCAGTCTCACACACACACACACACACACACACATACAGTCACGTACATTGAATCATGGTATCCATACACATATAGACATATAGTTGTATGAGTAGTCTCTCAAACACACACACACACACACACACACACACACACACACACACACACACACACACACACACACACATATATACAGTACCTGGATCAGCATTATGGGCAGTGAGAAGAACTTCTGCCTCCTACAGCATGGATTCTGCCACATGAATGCATAGGTGCACTGCTGCTAACAACTTCATGCACTTAAGCATTTTGTGCACTACTCAGCATGGATACTGCATGCCATGGATGTATATGAATCACCATACAATGAGAGCCTTCAGTGCAAAGCAGTGCACCAGGATGTACAAAGGCCTAATTTAAATAGGCCACACCCACAGAGTAGCCCCATTTACATGTGAATTTCTAAAGACTTGTGGCCAAGTAGAGGAAACATGGTGTCTATGAATTGGGCATCTCTTGCCGAGCATGGGAACCTACTTGAGTGGTTCTGGGCAGTATGCAACCTGTCTTTGAATAATATATAATTTCTTTTTACTGAGACTAGGGATTTGCATCCATATAGTCACACATTACTGAATCATGATATATACATATATATATATATATATAAATATACCTACCTTGTATTCTCTTCTGAATCTACTCTTTTCTCTTTAAGTTTGCCATTCTAACAGTCTACCTTAGTCTTACTCTTTCTAATATATTCTAACTGCTCTTCTGTACTCTAGTGTATCAATATTCCTTACTCCTCAATTATTTCCTATAAATTTACCAAGTGACATCCAATTAGTATCACTTCACATTTTGATATTTTTTAAATAGATGTGTTAAAATGTGTTATATCTGCGATGCTTGAATGTTATACTATTCTACTGATTCAACTTGTTTTTGTAAGTGGAGCTTTTCTCCCCAGGCTTCCGCTGTAAAAGGGCTTTTGCTCAGTCGAGCTTTCCTGGTCAACAAATGTCAAATAAAAATAAAATAAATAAAGTTTTCTTGCTAGGGACATATATGCAATAGAACATAATTAGCTATGACTATGATACCAGTAATGACTTATGCAGCATCATTAAAGAATGTACAAATGTATTCTTTTTGTAAATGGCATTCCAGCAAGGATCTACACTAAATACAGCATACTTTGCTGCTTTTCAAATATTTGGGGGTAAACAATTTCATATAGCTGGAGCAATTTTTGAAAATGATTTTCCATGAGTGGTAGATTTTAGGGACATGCACCTGAATTCTTCAGAATATTATGATATAGCCTTTACATTAAGATATTTTGTCAAAGAAAGGCAGCAGGATTCACTAATAATTTACATGGCAAAGATTTTAAAAGTGATAGATCTCTTGCTGGAACTATAAACCACTTTGTTTTCTCTAATGTGTAAACCAGTGTTGTTGCCTGTGACTTAGAATAATATTTTGTTTTCTGCATTTTGAAGAAGGGCTATGTTGTGGGGAAAATTCAGCTTAATAACTGAGCATACTTTGGCTTGGGTAAGTAATGGCTGTTTGCATGGGACACTGACTTAAATTCTTAGTGTATATGAGATAACCTCTATGTTAAGTTTATTTCTCAAGGGTTGCCAATAGATGTCATGAGTAAGCTTTAATGTCAATGATTTTAAAAGCAGCATGATTTTTCTAACAACAGGCAACTGCATTGTTTTCTCTAACATGTAACAGTGGCACTGCTTATGACTTGAGAGATGAATGACGTGTAATATTTTGCCTTCTGCTTTCTAAAGCAGGACAGTGTCGTTGCAAAAATTTAACTTAACTGTGACAGCACAGTTTAGCATAGGGAAATAAAACATTGATGCCTGCAGATTTCTTTCCTTCAAGAGTCAGTAAATAGGGATAGTCTACAAAAACATTTAAGATGATTTAAAACATTAACAACTCATTTCAAGCTTAGCCATTTTATCCCAATGTAATACCATAGAAAAGTTACTTAATACCAAAGACTGCATTTAGTAATGGCTGTCCATGTCCATGAGGGTTGTGGGCACTATCTCTCTTAAGAAATTACTGTGTCCCATCCAATCCGTTAGGTTCCTCTTGAACAGTGTCATACAGATGCTCTATTTCACATGAATAGGTAGCCCATTTCAAAGACGTGGCAGTCACTGGAAGATAAATCTCTCCCTCCAGTATGTCCTGTTTAAGTTGCAGGCCATATTTAGGTCCCTAGAATGGGCAGCTCTAGTCCTGTTAGAATTATGGATATGCAGCAAGTTGATTAGGTTTGGGTCTGAGATTGCTCTGTAAGCCAGGCATGTCTCCCCTCAGAAGTCTGTATGATACAGAGTATAGTGACAGGGCTTTAGTTGGTCTGTGTAAGGCATGTGCTGGAGTCCTATGATCTTCTTTGTTATAAACCTCTGAGGTCTCTCCAATTGCTGCAGGTGCTTTGTACGGTACATGCTGAATGGGGCATTATACTCAATTATGGGTCAGATTAGTGCCGAGTATAGCGGGATTATAACCTCTTTTGCTTTTGAGGTGATACCTTTACAAACCAAGGGTGCTAAATAGAATGCCTTCCTTTCTACAGTAGACACATGGTGGTCGAAAATAAGGTCAGTGTCAACTTGTGATCCCAGGTCCCCTACCACTTCATGGGTACTTAGGGTATTGTTGCTGATTGGATAGAGTGAAGGGACATTGTGCTGAAAGGAATGATGATGCATTTATTTGCATTCAGTTTGAGACTGTGACTAAGACATGAGTTGTTGATCTGCATAAGACCCTCCTGGAATATACTGACATCATTTGGGGATTCAATAATTGCACCCAGTTTGAAGTCATCTGCAAACTTGGTCAGCCACAACACCTTAGTTTTTAACTAAACTTCTGAGAGGTATATACCAAACAGTAGGGACTGGTAACAAGTCTGCTGGTTGATGTGGAGTCACCCACTTTGATTGTGTTTGTCCAGTTTGTGAGCCAGTTGACAACCCATCTTACAACGGATGAGTTTACATTCAGTTTGCTAAGTTTATCAGTAATACCTGAGTGTGGGATTGTGTTGAAAGTTTTTGCCCAGTCAAAGTATGCTGTGTGCATAGATCTGCCCTAGTCAATGGCCCTAGTTACAGTTTCAAAAAAATCCACCAGATTCAACAGGCAGGATCTGCACTTGACGAAGCCGAATTGAGTAGGAACCAGGGTTCGGAGGTTGCCTATGTCTTTATTTATGAGGTCCATAATAATACTTTCCATGGCCTTACAGATGAGACTGGTCAGGCTTATTGGTCTGTAATTCCCCAAGTCTGTTGCTAGGCTATCTTTATGGAGGGGAATAACTGTTGCTGTTCTCCGTTTTGCAGGAACAGTCTGTGGTTAGACTATGATTGAAAAGGGTACTTAATAGTGATGCCAGCTCATGTTTTTGCCTGTTTAGGAGACAGCCTGGAATGCCTTCTGGTCCCATAGAAGCTGTATTTTTTGCAGTGGACAGCCTTTTACTCAAGACTCTAAGAGACATGAAAAGCCCTGAACTGTGAAAAACAAGATTTTCATGAAAAGGTAAGAAAACATTTTTTTATTTCAATTCTGCTTAAATATTTTCAGTTGCACTTATAGTGATGTGTGGTGATACTTTTTTGAAGTTTTCTGCCTTTTTTCCATATTTTTCCCAAAAAAAGGTGTTTGCATTTTTTTTAGTTTTCTGTGGTACCTCAGTCTTATAGCTTCATTATGAATTACTGCAAGATCTTAGTTTCATTTCTGAATTATAATACACTTCTATCTCAACAAGTACAATTGTTTGAAAAAGCTAACTATTTGTATTTTGAACTCTGTCTTGAGCCTCAATCTAATAATTAACTGCTTGTGGCAGAACTGTGACCTACTGCCAGATATGAGCTTCATTTACTCATTTATTAATTTTTTTCGTAATTAGTCTTACTGGCAAATTTCTGGTTAGACAAGTGACTTATACTGTAGTGGAACTGCATTTCTGTCTGTTTTGAAAATACTGCTGAAGGATTTGTGCTTCAGTTCTTTTGATTATTTATAGTTCTTCCCTGTCATCCAGCGTAAAAGCTGTAGATTTTGAAATTCTAATCTACTTGTGGTCATTGACCTGTAGCTCTGAGTCATTTATTTGATGGGACCCCTGTCTAGCTAGTCTGATTCTTGCAGCTTGAATTTTTCCCCAACCATCATACCCTTTCCTTGTTGTGATTTTAAAAGGCTGTGTCTCTGGCTTTCATCCTTCTAAAGTCCTCCCTCCCCTATTCCTTGCTATTGTCAGTTGTGTAAGCTATCATCCATATGATCTTTTGGTGAAGGTCCATGCCTCCTAAATACCATGAAATATGGCCGATCAGGACCACTGGAATCACTATTTAACCATAGCCTTAAGTCAGGCTTCATGCTACATGAATGCAGAACTGCAACAGCCATCCCTCTGCATAAGGGTGGGCCTTCTACAGACCTAGGAAACAACAGACCCCATTAGTCTGACTACTCTTAAATGCAAAACCATTGAAGGAATTATCATGAAAATGATTAATAATGACATTGGAAACTTCCAGACCAAGTGCATTTTTGTCAAGAGAAGATCATGCGTACTTAATCTGGTAGACTTCTTCAAGAAGGTCAATAAGGCAACGGACGAGGACAAAATGGTGCATACTGCCTACCCTGACCTGGCAAAGGCAATCGATACAATACCCCACTCAGACATTGTAAACAAACTTGCAGAATTTAGCATATACCCTTTGGTTACATATTGGAGTGCCAGTTGTCTCTCAGCTAGAACCCAGGAAGTTAAGATGGGGAATCCACCTCCATAAAGAGGACATTCATTAGTGGAGTCCCTCAGGCCTCAGTGCTGGATCCTCTGCTTTTTAGTATTGACTTCTTGGAAGTCAAGACCAATGTCAAAGGCCTCTGGTTGACCAGGTTTTGTAGATGATTGCAAAATGGGCATAGTCATAAATCCCCCAAGATGCTAATATCTTCCAGAGGGGCTAAAACAAGCAAATAGCTGGCGCCATTGATACAGTTTAAAAAACAATATCAAGAAATGCATAATAGTACCTTTTGGGAGAACAGCTACCATACTGATAATACACCCCTAACAGTAGATCCAGCAGTCAGGGATTTGGGGAGACATGTAGAGAGTCACCTGACTTTCAACCAACATGTCTCTAAGGTGGCAAGAAAATCATTCTGTGTTGCTCAACTTATATGCAAGGGCATGGCAACTAGGTCCAAGCATGTCATAGTTCCACTAAGCCCTCATCAGAGACATCACTACTCCCTTCAATATGTACATGACCAGGCCCTTGCAACAACTGGAATGTCCTCAGACGTTCCTCACCAAAAGAATATAGGGAGTTAACAACATGTCCTCTGTGGATCACTTCAAAGCCCTATCACTATCCTCTGTTTCCTACAGATGGTTGAGGGGTTATCTCTATCTGGCATACAAGGCATTCCAGATCCTGCTCTGATGCACTTCTTGCATATCCGCAAAACAAATATCATCAGAACTACCAGGTACAGGGGCTTTAACTTTGCTTGTGACATAGGTTCATAGATTAGTACTAAGCTAACTGCCCTTGCGAGCCATATTAAGCCTAGCCAATCATCCTTTATGATACTCAAACCCTGCACCTTGTGTTTGTAAGGCAAACACCTTAACCATTAGGTCACCTTCCCAACCCAAATTAGGATATGTTGGATGGACAGGTACGTGTCTTAGAAAATACTCCTTCACTGGATCAGGCTTCCCATCCATGTGAAGTAGAGTTTTTTCCCCTGACCCATTTAACCATAACCTGGCCCAGTGAATGGGAAGTCAGAAATTCAGTCCTGATGTGCCATGTATGTCTGCAATGGACAGGAGCAAACTCTAAATGTTTTACCAAGCATGCCCTAGCTTACACAAATCCCTAAAAATCAGCTCTTGCTGGATACAGTTGGGCTACATGGTTAGGCTCAAAAAGGCTGTTGTGGTCATTAGTCCAGCATATACCTATTTAAATACTTAAAATACAGCACACAGACTGAAATTACAACCAGTGTTGCTAAAATGTTGCAGGATCAAATTAATCAAACCTCGGTTTGCAGTTTAAAAGCCATTTTCAGCATACATTATTTTTCTCCACGGTGCAGCAACCTGGGGATTTCCATTGTTATTGTAAATGTATATTTTCATAAGGTAAAATTATGAGGAATTACTAATATGTTTGTTTCATATGTTGAAGACATACTTGTATGCATAACTGAATCACAGTGGGTCTCTAAAACCCCTCGTACTCATATCAAACAACATCAGGCAATTGGAACTCAGGGATGTAACTTGGCGCATCCAGTTTCATTTTTGTGGTTGCCAGCATCAGAAATCCTGATTTTTTTTTTATTTTTACAGCAAGATTCATTTATGAAGTACCACTACAGAACTTTCTCCTGGGAAATTTAACAGCAACATTCTAAAATGCTTATTTAATCATCTGCACAGAGATACTAGACACATGTTTAAACAATGACTCATCGATCTTATGATTTACCACTGCTACAAGTTTGTTTGTGCCACTGTAAGGAAATGTATTTGACATTTCCTTATGCAGATATTAAAGCGATTCTAAGTTTTAATTTGCATCTGATGGCATTCGCACCATTGTGAGTGTGAACACATCTGAAGCCTGACAGACAAATCTTAAGGGGAAACATGCAAGCTTTCTTGATTTCACCATTGTGTGGCATAGCTCATGCTAATTTAGAACTAAGGAAAAAAAATGTTTGAAAATCTACTCCACTTTGGTCTGCCATGTTCCCTTTCAGTTAGAACATCTGAATATGTTTAAAAGAATGTGCTAGCCCACGTTTCTAAGCCCTGTCTACTAGCACATTATATGACAGATACTACAAGATTACGTTTGACACTCTAAACAAACCTGATTAATTATCAGATAACAGTAAATTAGGCCAGTTTAAGTACCTGGAATTACTGACCGTTAATAACGACTATTCTGCAGCTGTGATTAAATGACAATGATGATGAGGATACTTTATGTATGCATGGAACTGTTTCATTTTTTGTTAGGTATTACGATAGACTTTGCTTACTGTAAATGTAGTGGTTGGAGCCTGCAAAAGGTACCTTGCAGGTGTGCTTCTGGTTTGCTTTGAATGCCAAAACATTCCAACAAGTACTATTTATTGCCTTTCAGTGCTATATTATTACAAAAATCATCATACAGAGGTGGGGGAAGAAATTAAAAAAAAAAAATCAGCATTAATTGAAACTAAAATTAGACACATGATAGTGAGTGTAAATAATATGAACAGATCCTACTGGAAAGCTTTATTATATCCAAGTTACAGTCTGTAACAGTTTGTTTGCTTAGTGGTGAAGCATTGTTATATCACTTTAATCTTTATTATTCCCTACTCCTTTAATATCTTAATTTTCACATGAGGAACTATATAAAAAAACTTTAATAGAAAAGCTTTTAAAGTATATATATATATATATATATATATATATATATATATATATATATACGCACATACATATATATATATATATATATATATATATATATATATATATATATATATATATATATATATATATATATATATATACACACACATTATAATAGATAAGCTAGTTTAAAAATGCAAACTACAATGAATGAAAAAATCTATTAAATGTTATAGAATGTTATATGTTAGTACACTCCATGATAAGTAGGTCAGTTCCTCAACAGACTGCACAGATTTACTGTCCATAGTGTTAGTATATGGAAGCGGACACTCTGGAAATGAACTCAATAAATGCCATCTATGTCAAGGTCCTCTTTCAGCTTGTCACTGTATCCTATAGGCTTGACTACCAACTGTAACTTGGTGCATTGGAACATGGGTGCCTGAAATACTGTAAAAGTGATGACATGCAAGATATGGATCAAAGCTAGACAAAAATCAGCGAAATGCACTTTGGAAATTAATTTGTGAGGACTGTGAAGTGTGAAATTTCTTTTTCCCCTAGGCAGTGGGATACAATATCATCTAATGATACTTAGCTTCACCACCCTTTACAAAACAAAGGAGTATGCTAAAGGGAAACCATTAGGCTTCCTTTTACATTTGCTACACTACAGGAGGTGGCATTATATCTTTCTGGTATGAAAACGGTAAAGTTCAGGAATGCAAATTATTTGGGAGCTTAGTTTACCCCCTTCTGTCTTCCCTGCTTTAACTATTATAAAGAATACAGTCTGAAAAATGAATTGTTCAGAATTGTTCAATATACAATTTTTTGTGGTGTACAGTTATCCGTGAAGATATGCATGCATACACACACACATATACATATATATATGTATATATATATATATATATATATATATATATATATATATATAGAGAGAGAGAGAGAGAATGATATATATATATATATATATATATATATATATATATATATATATATATTATATATATATGTGTGTGTGTGTGTGTGCATGTAAATATAGATGTACATATAAATATACATCTATGTTTCTCCATTTACTGTGCAAGAGTTTTATTTCAATGCATTAGTATGAATCTGCGGTGGTGCAGCGGTAGCGTTGTTGCTTCACAGCAAGAGGTTCAACCATTTGATTCTCAGCTAGTGTGTGGGGAGTGCCTTCTGTGTGGAGTCTGCATGTCCTCCCCGCAGGTCGAGTGGTGTTCCGAAAGGCATGCGTGAATGGGCGTGCCTTCGTTAAAGGTTGGGTGTTGAGCTGGCAACTCGGCACCGTGAAAATCTACTGCCAATCATTAGCAGACCGGAGTTCCACTGTGGCGACCCCTAACCAGGAAAAGCCGAAAGACAGCAACAACAACAGTATTTATTAAACAGGAATACTCTAAATCATAATAGTTCATGAGTTTTCTTCCTTTACTTATACCTTTTTATGGGTAATAATTAGCACATTTTAATTTAATAAAGTCCTTCACTAATATAAGCATAACAAAACCATTCATTCATCTGTTGCACTGTGAATAATATATTTCTTTTCTGGCAGGAGAGTGGCTGCTGAAAGCAAGAGGAAATACAGTAGTACCTCTTTCCACCAGAGAATGCAGATATCAAGCACTGGTATGCAGCTATAATGTCAATCTGCATTTATCGTCGGCTCATAACCAGTTTGGAAAATTGTTGACCACTGCAATTAAAGGGTTAGAATTGCTCTGTTTTTCAGCCTCCTTCACTCTCTAATGTAAATACTCTGCCTCCAAACTGCCCATCTGTAATGCAAATATATTAGCTGCAATGTCAAATCAACTTAGAGAAATGGCAATAAATGCAGTAGTACTGTTTTCTCATATTCAAACTGCAGTCCCTTACTTGGAATGCAACACTATTTGGTCCAGGTTACCTTACTGAACATGTGACAAAGTCAGCTTAATGTTATTCTGGCGCCTGATACAAGGTTTAAACTGGAGTCTGTGCTAAACTAAAAAATGCTATTTTATTTCCCAAAACAAGTGTTTTAATGATGAATACAGCCTTGCAGATGGCAGCAGCCACGTCCTCTTAGAAGTACACTCAATGAGCCTCAATTAAAAAAAAGATTAATTTAATAACTTATTCTGATCATCTTACAACTGTCTCAATAAAAGTTACAAAAATGTTTATTATGATTATTGCTTTTCTTTTTAATAACATGACCAACTAGCTTGGTGCAGGCTCATTTTTTTATTTTTAGTGACACACATATCTCAATGTGCCTTAAAATTATTTCATCATACATTGAAGTCCAGATATGCAGGATACAAAACTCATCTGAGCAAAATAATGACAAATGATACAATGCAAATATATTAGTGCTGTGTTCCACATAGTTATGCACCCAAATCAAATGACATTGCATAGGAAATGTAATTTATAGCAATTACTCCACGTTTTCCTCTTTAGCAGAAGGCATGGCCCCCTGCTCCCACTTTATTCAAACACGTTAACTCCATAGTCACACAGCTGTAGACAAAAGACCAAACTCACTGAATTGCTGCTGGTGCTCAAACACAGACTTCTTCTGTACCTGAACAGGCATATGAAACAAGTGGAACATTCACACTGATTCCTGCAAAGCCTATTCTATACATAGTCTCTTACAGACTGCCGACAGGCAATCTAAGTCTGACCCACAAAGCATCCTCTGATCCAACCCCAATGCGCATCTATAAAACAAAGAGCATCAGAATTAAGTGATGTAGGGACCTAAATCTCATCTGCAACATAAATAGAACATGTTGGAGGCCAGGTATGTGTCTCAAGGACTTTCCCTTCTGTGGAACAGACTTCTTATCCATGTGAAGCAAAGTTCTTCCCTAACCTAATTCAAGCATAACTTGGACTAGTGGATGGGGAATCAGAAATGGATCCCTGATCTGCGTTAGTGTTATTAATGCATAACACTACAAGCAGTTATTGTATTAGGCAGAGACAGGCAACAAATGCTTGAGAAGCCCAAACCTACATAAATATAACCCCAGGATATCAAAACTTGTCAGATGCATTTTGGAAGCATGCCTAGTCTTAAAAAGGCCCACTGGGGGCCAAAGTAGAGCAGATTTCCAAACACTTTTTTTTCTCAGATGGGGATACTACATGAAAGTGTGTATTGGCCAGGTACAAATGGGGTTCTCCATTAATATGGCTTGTTCTTCCTATCATCCTAAACTACATTAGCAGAGATTATTTACAGCCCTCTATAGTTTTCTATCAATTGTAATTTGACCAAATGTGTTTTCAATGAAATACACACACACACACACACACACACACACACACACACACACACACACACACACACACACACACTCAACTCTATGAGTGCATTCTGATTTAATAAAGGCCGGATAATAACATCCATTTGACTGATGCAAAAACACTGACATCATAACCAGTCACACCTTCACAATACAATTGCAAAAGGGAAACCATTAGGATTCCTTTTTGCTGCACTGCAAGCAGTACACACACACACACACATGCCCACACGCACACACCACACACACAAAATTAAGTATTGTTCAGAATTTTATTTTCATTTGATTAGCGTTGTCACCTCACAGCAAGAGGTTCCCCCATTCGATTCTCAGCTGAAGCGCCTTCTGTGTGGTGTCTGCATGCCCTCCCGTAGTCGAGTGATATTTAAAGACATACAGGTAGGTGCGTGTGTGAATGGGTGTGCCTTCTTTGAAGGTTAGGCGTCGGGCTGGCAACTTGGCACCATAAAAATCCACTGCCAATCATTAGCAGACTGGAGTTCCGCTGTGGCGACCCCTAACCGGGAAAAGCCGAAATACAAACAAACAGACAATCTGTAGTAGAATTCTAGTTAAACATTTTTTTTTCTGTTCCATTATAATTTTGTTGTTAACTTTTCTCTCTTTTTTTTTTTTTTTTTTACTGTTGAGAACTTATTTAGTTACTGGTGTTACTTGTTTCTCTCTACCTTCTCTATAATAAGTCTGCAAAATATGAGAGTATTATAGTTAGCTAAAAAGTAAAAACATTCATTAAATCACAGCACTGAAAAATAGTGTTGGAAAAGTTGACATGAAAGTAACTTCTAAACTAAACTATTAACTTACACAATAAAAAATATTTGTAGTTGGTGAAAAAAATATCTGCATTCTCAACTTGGGAGTCATGTTTCCATCAATCTTCAAATAAATAAAGTAGCCGGCAAGGGGGGAGGGGTGAACCTTGAATTATATGCTTGGTGCAGAATAACAATTTACATTCAGAGAAATTTATTTTTTATGCTTTCCACTGACATCAGGAGTTTTGCAGTATTTACCATTTGCATGATGGAGAACTACCACAGAGGAATGTACATCCCATGTAATTGCCTTTTCAATAAAATTTTTATCATGAAATGTTTGCTATGGCTGCAGAGTATATATCACAGTAGTTAGCATTAATACTTTACAGTGTGTGGTTCTCCAGTGGTGTGGTATCTGTGTGATGTCTACAGGTTTTTCCTATAGCTATATGGACTTCCACAGGTGTTCTGGTTTCCTCACACAGCTCATTAATGTACCACAGATGATTGGGAATTCCTCAAACTTCTCATAGATGCATATACTATGTGTGAGTGCTTTGTGATGTTCGGGTGTCCTATCCAGGATTTCTTTCTTTGCCTTGTGTCAGCTGAATGCTACAGTGAGCTCCTGCTCCTCCAGGACTCTGAGCTGCATTAAGTGGTAACTGGAAAATGAATATTTCCCACAGAAACACAGTTTCTACATTATGCTAGCCTATGTATTGAACTCTACTGTTGTAGTGTTATGCACTAGTAGTGTTGTAGTGTTATGCACTAGTAACAACGTATGTATGGAAATCAAAGATTTATTTTATAACCTTCAGGAAAGAAAAAGAACTTGTTTAAGTAAATAATAAATAAAAAGAAAAGGAAATAGCTTCATTGGGCAAGATGCTTCTTCTAATATGTAGTGGAAACCATTTTTAAAGTGAAATATTGTTAATTTAAAGAAACATGCCAAATGTAAGTGTGAAAGTACTCTCTTCTGAAAAATACACAGACATTCATAGTTACATGCTCACACACATGCACATTTATTTACATTACGTAAGAATGTTGTTCTTGGAAAGTGAGCACATTAGTTGTGGAGTGGGTATTGAGAAGTCCAAACCACCCTCCTCCATAGAAAACAGAGGCATTTGGGCTGCTTTTATGCTTGGCCCTGATATGTTGCCATGAATAATTATGATGCTGTATTTAGGTATTTATTATCAAAAGTTAATTTGTATGTTGTTAATAGTAGTCTGTAGACAGAAGCATCTATTTTTGTTAATCTAGATTCAGAGGAATCTACTTCAGTTTTTGAAGTTCTGGAGAAACCATTTTAGTATTGCTTTATGAGACCATGGAGGAGATCAGAAGTTTCTTCATTAAAAAAGACAAATCTGCACTGATCTAAAATGACAATATCTCTGTTAAATAATTTTTTTTTTTTTTTTATAAATTCTTTATTTTGATTTTGTAATTCACAACAATATCAGTAGTTACACAATGTCAGAAAAACATAAGCCTTAAACCATTAACACAAGCCAAAAAAAGGAAAAGATATCTATTAGAGACTATTATCATAAACAAACTATATACAGACTATATACAAGGTGCCAGTATTTTAAATTGGTGAATCTTACCAATCTCTGGTTCTCAATAGAATTTATACAGTAAGGAGATCTCTCCCAATAAGACAACCATAGAATTAAATTCCCAACAATCAAATCTAGTAAAAAGAGAGTTCCAAAGACTCTGGTTTTCTAGTCTTTTACGCGGGCTAGTGGTAATCAATTTCTGGGAAGTTATATAAGTAATTGCCAAATTACTAAAACTATTCCAAGATAACTTTGATCGACTCTGTTAAATAATTTTAATGTGACAAAAACTAGGTTTGTCTAATATCAAGGAAAACTTTCAAAAAAATTACAGAAATGGCAGACCTGGAAGAAAATACATTAAGAACACCTTACATCCTGATGATAAATTCCTACAAGTGTGAATAGTTGCCAAAAAGTGACACTTTGAATTCCTATATATGTAACTGGGTGAGAGTTCAAATAAACCATAGCCACTCTTTTAGAACAATTAGCGTGTTTGGTATGTATTTTCCAACCATTTTCATTGGCTTTTAAAATATCTTACTTCATGACTCTGCTTAAAAAAAAAACACAGTAGAATTGAAAGCAGCAATACAGCTTCACCTTCAAGACTGCAGAGCTACCCAGAGTTCAATTAGTGCCTAACACAACCAAGCTTAAACCTCAAGCAGGAATTAACTTCTTAATTTTTCATTAATCAACACTTTACAATGCTGTCATAAAACAATGATGCCTCACATATCACTTAGTGATCACTCGCTAATTCTGTCTTACTAGTCCTTAAAAGGATTAAAAATGTTCTCCAGCATTCACAGGTGGATAAATTATTTCTCAGATTGGCTTCCTCAGCTGACTGGTCAGTTATCTACAGTTTACAGAGAATATTCTTCTGGTTACCTAATCAATATGTTCTCTAAGAAAAGCTGCAAACATATGAAAAGAAAGGCCCTTGGACTGCTAGAGAGCGTAAGCTCACTCTACAAATAAGATACATTTTACAGCAGAATGTTGAAAAGCATGCAGAAGTTCACTAAATCCTCTGAAGGCAACATACTTGAAAAATAAACAGGTTCTTTTCCTTGATAAACCACACGTTTATTAATCTGAAATTAAAGTACACATGGGAACAACAAAACCAACATTTGTATTTTCACTCAACTGCACACGGTTCTGACTCATGAGGTGGCAGCTTGTAGCCTGCAATACCACCCACTGCATTCTTTAACTAGCTTGAACAGTCTTCTCAGTTATAAGCTGGCTCCCCTATACTTATTCAGCTTTATACAACACAGGAAGAACTTGCAAAGGGTCACTTGTGATCAGTGTACCACCCTGGTAATCAAATGTATAATAAAAATTAAAAAATAAAATAAAATCTCTTCTTTAACAGTTAGAAAATTTCTGGTTACCTTTTTTGGTGACTATTCTTTTTCATGTAATGGCTTGTATCCATCCTTCCTATAAATAGCCTCTCTATTCATAATTAAACCACATATCTTTACAAATGGTAGTATATCCAATCTTTGGAAAAAAGGTTAATCGGTTCTTAGGTGTATACTAGGATAACAACCATAAGGGCCCTTATAAGCCTAGCCATGCAACCCAAATGTGACCCACAAATTTTATTTATATAGACAGTGATTTACTGAATGCCTCTGTCCATCAGAGACATAGGAGCCAGACGAAGGATGAATTTCTGATTACCTCTCCATTGGTTCAAGTTGTAATTAAAAAGGGATAAGGAGGAACTCTGCTTCCTGTGAAAGGCGAGCCTGTTCCTGAGAATGGGAATTCTCTGAGAAACATATTTGTCTTTCCAACATGTACTATTTAAGTATTTTAATCTAGTAGTTCTGATGCTATTTATTTTGCAGATGTGCAAAAGATTAATCAAAACAGGGACCAGAGATGCCATGTATGCCAGGCAAAGACACATCTTAGAAGTCTGTATGATAACGAGTACAGAGGCAGGGCTTTGAGGCAAGCAGTGTAGGACATTGTTTTTACTTCCTGTATTCTTTTTGTAAGAAACCTTTGTGGACGTTCCATTTGCTGTATGTGTCTGGTCAGGTACATACCGACAGGGGAGTTGTACTCTATGATGGGTCTGATGAGGGCCAAGTACAGTGGTATGATGACCATTCTAGACCTAGATGCCATTGACTTGCTTAAAAGTTGAGCAACATAGAAGGGTTTTCTTACTACCTTGGGCATATGCTGGTTGAAGGCTAGGTTACTATCTATATGAGTTCCCATATCCCTGACTAGTGAATCAATTTTTAAGGGTGTTTTATTCATGGTGTAGTCACCTGGGATGGTAGACTTTCCAAAAGGTATGAAAATGTTTTCCTTGGTATTGAGTTTGAAACAAACTGTTTGTATTAGACCTTTCTGAAGGGTGTTCTCATCTTGGGGGATTCAATGACTGCTCCCAGTTTGCAATCATCTGCAAAACTGGTTAGTCAAAGGCCTTAAATATTGGCTTTGATATCCAAGAAATAGATACCAAAGAGGAGTTGGGCCCATCAATGAGCCCAGGGGGCCTCCACTGGTAACCAGTCTCTTTGTGGAGATGGCCTCACGAATTCTAAACTCCTAGTCTCTCTCAGTGAGCCTGCTAGCTGTCCAGTGTGTTATGAAGTGGTTCATATCTAGTTACATAAGTTTGTTGACAATGCCAGAGCAGGGTATTGTATCAAATGCTTTAGCCAGATATAGTTAGGCAGTATGCACCGTTTTGCCCTTTTCAAAGAAGTCCACAAAATTCAGTAAGTGTGACCTTCCTCTGACAAAACCAAACTGGGATAGATACAGTGTCTGGAAGTCTCCTATGTCCTTTTTGATAATTTCCATGATAATTCTTTCCATGGCTTTGCAAATAAAACTAGTCAGACTAATGGGTCTGTAGTTTGCTGGATCTGTTGAAGCTCCTCCCTTATGAAGGAGGATGACCATTGCAGTCCACCAATCACAGGGCACAAAATCTGTCTTAAGACTATAGATAACAAAATGACTCCAGGGGATCCAGATAAGTTATATTTTAGACTATTCATGAGACATCCTGGGATGTTATCAATGCTCGCTGAGGTCATGTTCTTGACTTTGTGTGTGCAGCCAGTACATGCTCCTTAGTTATAGCTGGAAGGTTATGTCTGAAGATATTTTATGAGGGGATGGTTGGGGTGAGGGGGGTATAGTTGCAAATGAATGTGCCTGTTAGCAGGTTTGTTATATCACACAGCTCAGTGAAGGTGGCACCATTAACCACCAGTTCAGCACATTGCTGTGTGCTGCCCTTGAGGCTTTTGATATAGCAGTAGAAGGCCTTATGGTTATCTTTCACCTGGGAGGATATCTTAACCTCAAATTTGGCTTTGTTTGACCTAATTAGCCATTTTAGTTGCCTATTTACCTTGATGAGAGGATTTCTATTTTTATGGGAATTACCCTTCCTGATTTTTGTCACTTTTTTTCCTTTTCTTGTATATCCTGTTTACTTTAGGATGTCACCAGGGTGGTTTGATTCTAGGGATAGGCCTGGGCTTACGTTTGATAGGTACAGTAGCCTCTATGTAGCCATTGACATGGTTGTACAGAATTTCTGAGAAAATTCAGCTTAGGCTGCTATGTTCTCTGGGTTTGGAGGGGCACTGAATTTTGAAAATCCATTGCTTAATAAAAAATAATTTGCCTTGGAATAGTTCCTAAATGATACTGGTTTTAATGGTATTATGGAGCTGATTTTGATTTTGAAAGGTGCAGCATTCTCCCATGTTATTAAGTACAGGGTTCAGTATGTCGGAGCCTCTGGTGGTTGTAGTCTCTATTTAGTTAAAGGTGTTTGTAATTCTAAACTCTAAGAATCTCTGTGCCTGTAGATTTGAGGCTGCGCAGGATTCCCAGTCTATAGAGGAGTAAATAACGTTTCCCATGAGTAGGGTGTTAGGTTGGATGGTCAGTGTCTTCAGCGGGTCCGAGTATGCATTGTGAGCTTCTTGGGACATGGAGGGTGGCCTATAGCTGGCTAGGATATGGTGCAGGATTTTGTCTGTGGTGATCTGCAAGTGGAGGAACTCAGTGTCATCCTGTTTTACCACCCTAAAGGTATGCTTGTTATTGATTTGAGACACTGCTTCCTTCAGCTCTTTTCTGTGTAGCTACTGGTCTAAAAGTGTGGAAGGCACTGAAACTTTGCACTGCCAGGGTACTCTATGACATTTTAAACAATGTCTCAGTAACTGCACAGATGTCTATATTCTCAACTGTGAAGAGGGCTTAGAGGGAGTACAGTTTTATTCTTTAGGCTCCTGGCATAGAGCCGTAAACACCTTGAGGTTCAGTTGAGTAGATGTCGCTATGTCAATAGGTTTGTCGATTTGGCTTTGCCTAAAAAAGGAGACAATATGGGTTTGGATAAAGTATTAGCTAGTATTCAAAAGCTTAGAGGGGAGAGGTACAGACTATCCTAGGCAAACCAACTTGGTCGGCTAACAATGTTCTCTCAAGCTAACAGAAGGCTGCAATTACCCTATAACTAAAGCAGCCAACCGCTGTAAAGTGAACTGCTATAACTGTATTTTAGTAATTTACCATCTTTGATGAGTAGCACACATTAAAGACATTAATTATATAGCCCTGCCATCTAACTATGAAGGCAAGATAGTGAGTGGCTTAAGAAAAATGTGCACTACTGCCTTGGGTCATAAATGTACATTTTCCACTCAAGAACAGGGTTGTAACTGCTACCTCTTCAGGATTTTCCCATCTCCATCTAAGCCCAGCTTATTAACAGTAATGGAAAATTAACCAAACTGTTTTCAAACACAAAAACACAAAATGTGTTTACCAACAGGGGCCACAGATATTGCTCTAGAACCAGCACCCCTTATCTATAATTGTGGTATGTTGTCACCAATCAATCTGTTAAGTCAAGTCTCCACCTTCGAAAGAACCAACAGCATCAATCACACCAATTCTCTTAGAATACAGTTTCACTAGAATAATATAACATCAGGCACAGTCTTTGTCTCATTAACAAGTGAAAATTATTTGATTTTAAAACAGTTGATTTTTTCTTTCATAAGTGCATTGCACTTGTACAAAGAAAGAAACAATAAATGCTTTATAGGGTCAGACTGTTGCTAGAAAAAACTGTTTTAACTGTATAAGATGATACTTCCAATTATATATGGTTGATGACTAAAGCATCAGGATGTAATTAAAGCCCAAATTATCTATAATCCAAGCAACTTTATGTACCTTCCTCTGCTAGTTAAAGTTTTAAATGTTCAACTTAGTCCCAAACAAACAGAAAGAAAAGGACAGCAGCAGTTCTGGTGAAGGACATGTCTCAGTGGTTTGATAGATTAAGAAAAAAAAAATAACAGTCCCTACCAACAGCAGGAAAAAAGAACAGAACTGGCTATGATCCTATGTACTTCACATTGGTTAGAAGTATTTTAAACACATGCAGAATCTGTTTTTAAAAAAAAAAAAAGCTGAAGAATAGTCATATGCTTCTGTTTATGATGCAGAATGCAGCTTCTGATGAAGCATTAAGTAAACAGCCAAGTGAAAGTTCTAAAGCATGACGAGAACATGTCGAAGATGATATCTTTGCTTAGTTCAGCAGAAACATTTTGAAAAGGAGTGAAGATGAAAATCAAACCACAAGAAGACACCAATCAGTGTAGCACATTGTTTTTACTCCCCGTATTCCTTTTTTTTCTATTCCAAACAACAAAAGAATTAAAGAAAATAAAGAAAAGGCCCAGAAGGAAATGAAAGAAAATAAAAATTCTACAAATATAGTGGAAAGTATGGCAAAATCATAAAACTACCACGTGTTGACCAAGATTTGATACAATTAGGTTAAGGAGATCTGAATTTACACCAAAAGATGAAAGGTTAGTAATGGCTTCCCAAGACAATGGCTACATACATGTTGGTTTTAAACACTCTACTGAAAAGTAGGAAAACAGACAGATCCTGTAAAATAGAACTGGAAAGAATTGCACAACTTATTGCTGGTTGTGTTGCACTCATACTTAAGAGTCTGTTTACTGAAAGGCACAATGACTTGGCAAGACTGTTGCACTGGAGTTTGTGCAAATGCTACCATAAGTAACTGGGAAGCATTGGAAACATGAGTCACAAAGCGTTATTAACAATAATGAAGTTCAAATCACATGAGATCACTCAATTAACAGTTAAGGAAATATAAGTAAGAAAACCAGATACAGTATTGAAATATTTCTAGTGACTATAGTGTCTTATGCAATGTGAGACAAAGTCATGATACACCAGAATTTGCAAGCAGAAACTACAGCAATATGGATTAAAGAAACACAGATAGTTCCAACACTAGTAGAAGCTACAGGACTTATAAAAAGAATTTTCAGGTATACTTAAATATGTTACCAATGCAATTTAACTCCATATGAACAGCAGAAGAAATTCTGGGTGCATTGTGGATGCTGAAAACAGCATTCTTGGCAAATATCTAAGACTGAAACACTACTAATTTCATGAATGTTGATCACACTCTGACTAGAAAATGGGGTCAAAAGCAGCTATTAGCTAGGAAGAGCATCCACTGTAGTTGTTCAAATTACCACCACTGTGCCACGCTTATCGGCAGGTTTAATAATTCTTCTATCATTCTGAAGTAAATTTAAGACTTTCCTATGTACAGAAGTTAAATTGTAATGTTTACAACCATGTTTGTAGCCCTACATATTACAATTTAACTCCTATACATGAACCAGCATTTTTATCATGATAGAGTCATAAACTTATTCAGTGATAATGAATCTTATTCACAACTCTCACCACTAGCTGTAAATATGTCGAGTGATAATGTGAAACAAGAAGTAACACTATTTAAAAGCACTGGTTTAATAACAAAAGAAGTGTTTGTTTGCATGGGTTGAACATCCCATCACTCCCACATTTAAAGCACTTCCTAAAATACATAATGATCCCTGTAACCCACCCCTTAGACCTATAGTTCTATGTAGGAGTTGGGTTACAGAAAATGTATCTATAGGGATAGCTGTTCCCAGAGTCTTGAAAGATACAGCTAATTTTTTTACATCCTTATAAGAACATTTATAGAAAAATGAATGTAAAGGATGTTTGCTTGTTACATTAGACATCAATAATTTATTCGAAGTTATATCAGGTGATTATGGACTCACAGCTATTGAATCCCTTTTGAGGAATAATGTAACTCCAGATGCTAAGGTCAAAAGGGTTATTTGTATGTTGCTTAAACTTGGTTTTGAAAATATCATCTTTTTTTTATCAAGGAAGTTACTGTCAACAAAAGAAAAGTATCACTATGGGGATACCATGTGCTAACTCATATGTGAGCCTGGTTCTAGCTTATTGGGAGGACATGGTGAATTTCAATGCCAAACATGATTGTCATGAACATTTAAATTATTGTTTGAGATTTGTGGATGATGTGTTCCTGTTGTGGAAGGGTATATGTAATGAATTATATTATTTTATAAGATACTTAGAATCCACTACAGATTTTGTAAGATTTAATGTAACCTGTTCCGAGACCATGATTGATTACTTAGATGTACGTCTAAGTAAGGGACAGGAGGGACATATACAAACCTGCTTATATAAGAAAAGTTGCTGGAAAAATAATCTTCTGGCCTTTGACAGCATGCATCCCAGATTTATGTTTAAGAATATAGTTAAAGGACATGTTCATAGAACCTCCAGCTTTGTACTGAGGAAGAACAGTTCAATAAGGAAGTAGGGAATTTAGGGAAGAATTTTAAGAAAAGGGGTTATAAAAAGGAAATCAGTCAAAGTGTTATTGACACTAGTAAACAAGATAGGTCTGGGAGAGCTAAACTTTGGTTTTCAGAAGCAAGAATACAAAGTATGAACCATCAAGGATCCAACAATATTGGTGGTGCTAGGGGTGATAAATTGTGTATGATTTTTAGATACAGTAATAATATAAGAGGAGTATGTGATATAGTTAGACAGAATTGGAAAGTGTTGTCAACTGATGAGAAGTTTAAAAATATAGTGGGAGAAGTATCATCTTTTAGTTTTAAGTGAAATAAAAATCTGAAGGATTTACTTTGTCAAGAACATAGTATATTAGACAAGAATATGGCCACATCCCAGCGCAAAGCTACCTTTGCCTGTAGACATTGTGAGGCATGTCCCTATATTATGAAACAGAATGTATTTGTTCATCTCTTAACTGGCAGGAGATATTTTTTAAACCAGTATGCAGATTGTGGAAGAAAAATATTATTTATTTGGCTCAGCACAGGAATTGTAGTTCATTTTAAGTGGGTAAGACTGTTAATTAAAAAAGAAAATTTTAAAACATCTTTCAGCAATATGCTTAAGGAGCATACACAATGCTTTATATCAGCATATAGGGAGAAATGTAGAACATACATTTATGTTCATGGTTTTACAAGTGGTGAGACTAAGTGCTAGGGGTGGTGATATAGTGAATATTACTGAGTTTAATGAAACAAAATGGATAACTGAACTCAGGGTGGATACAGCCCCTGGTTTAAATGGGGTTGTTCCTTTTAAAATGAGATTTTTAACAGTGTATATGTTATCTGATGAAGGGTTTCAACCCGAAAGTGCTTATCTTGTGATACTCTGATATGTATATTTTATTAAAGAGTTATATTGGCTGAGTCTGCTTATCAGGTCTCAGATTAAGTTTATACGATTTCTTTTATTTTTTTTTTTTGGCTTTTGCAGACACTTCTCCAACAGATTTTTTTTCAGGATCCCATAAATCCAATTTTGGTGTGTGATAACTCTTGTCTTCTAGTTATTTTGTGGTTAAAAAACAAAAAACTTTCCTGGAGGCTGAATGAGTTCCAAAATGCAAAATCTAGCAAAAATACGCATGCTAGGAATTCAAACATCTTGAAACAATTTAATAGCAGTATATAATTCAAATAACAGCAACAATATCAGCAGATAAAATTGCAGCAAAGCTTTTGAGTTACAACTCTTTCTCAATATCTAATATAAAATATTGCCTCTGTCGCAAATAATTTATATCAAAAACCAGCATATCAAAAATAGTATACCAGTCACATGACCATTTAAAAGAAACAACAGTACTTTCTACAGTCCAGTATCACATAAATTAAAATAAAATCATAAACATTTCCTTTTAAGTTTAAGAATAAGCTTGATGTTGTTCATAACATTCAACCATGGGTGCATCAGCCCTAAAAAAAGTTTATCCATTTATATTCATCTAATTCTGTTTTAGTGATCAGATCCCTGTGGATATTAGATATGCCTTCTGAAGGACTCTAAACTTAAATTTATGGTCTCTACCCAAATATACAATATTTTTATATAAGGCATTAGTATCAATGCCACTATGTATTTCAGACAGATGGGACCTTATTCTTTCCTTCAATTTTTGATTCACCTTGCCAATGTAGAAATTGTCATATTTAACAAAATTAGCAAGATAGATGACATTATCTGTAAAATATGTAGCAAAAATATTAAAAGTAAATATTTGTTTAGTGATAGGATGTGTAAACGCAGTAACTACACGGAATAGTAGTTTCTATTAACATGACAAGTAAGTGGTTGACCAAAAGCTAAATCTTTATAACATAGTTGTTTCTTTCTTAAAAATAAATTAGGGTGAGTCACCAACTATATTCCTAACTTTAAAGTTTGATTGTAAAATAGCCCAATTTTTCTGTATCACCATCTTAATCAAAGGGGTATGCCTATAATATAGCCTAGTGAATTATTAACCCATTTATCCCTCATGGCTACATTATTTCTATTAGAAAAGTATGTTCGACCATAATTGTCATGCTTAGCTAATACTGATTTCATAGTTTCCTTAATTTGTACAGTATTGTAACCCCTTAATTGAAAGTCGTTAGACATTGTAACCATTTCTGATCCAAAATTCTCTTCATTAGTATTAAGTCTACTAGCTCTGAGAAACTGGATCTTTACTACACTTCTAGAAATGTGCCTAGGATGCATGCTGTCAAAATCTTTCCTATGTATTGCAGTGTTGATCTTACCTTCACTAAGTGTCACAGTTATATCTAAGAAATTAATTTTTTTCATTCAAATATTTTAAATTAAACTTAAGAAAATATATGTAAAGCCTCCACACTGCCAGTCCGTATCAGAAAAATATAATCAACAAAATGTTTATAGAAGGTTAGATGTTTATGACTATAGGATCCCAATGAATAGTTATTGTAAAAGTGATTTTTCTCCTAGTTAGAAGGTTCTAGGTTTGCACAAGTATTAGCCACTGGGGTGCCCATAGCAACACCCAGTAGCTGATGGAAGTATTCTTTATTAATTTAAGATATTATTACTCAGTGCAATATCTAACATCAAGCAGAGCATTTCAATTCTAGTTCCTGTAATGCTACCATGTGTGTATAAGAACTCCCTTATTGATTGTATCTCAAATTCATTGGGAATTACTATAAATAATGATTTAACATCCATGGTTACAAACATAATGTTTGCGATCAAATTGCTTAAAGACCAAAAGTATAAAGTAGTAAGAAAATCATTAGAGTCCTTAATAAAAGTTTTACTAAATTGTTGAAATGTTCATAACTGATTATTCAAATATTTAGAGATAGCTGTAGTAATCCAATGATTACTGGAAACTATGGGTCTTATAAGTGGAGTATGTGGATTCTTATGAATTTTCAGTAGTCCATAAATAATAGGGGTATCAGAGTTGGCTATATATAAACAATTATATAAATCAAGAGTAATAGAATTCTTTATTAGTAGGTCATATAAATAAGATTTTCCTTTAAAAATGGAATTATTCAAATGTGATTGACCCACTCTGTTAAAGGTGGTAGTATCAGAAACTATATGATACATACAATTGAAGTACTGTTCTTTGTCCGTAATAATGACCTTGCCTGCTTGTTTAATAATAATATCATTGTTAGTACAAAGGTTATAACGGGATTTTCTTTCCTCTGAATTTAAATTATAACATTCAGCACATTGGCTTTCAAAGAAAGTTTTATACAATTCATGCTTACATACCAGAAAAAGCTTTCACAGTAGGTCTATTTAAAGGAATAAATGTACTGGATCTTTTTAACCGATCACTCACAATGCTATTTTCATTTTTATATAGCAGCTTAAGATCAATATTATGAGCAAATAACTCAGTTTAATTAAAGAGTCATTTATATTTCCTTCACTAGAAGGTATAAAGGTGAGTCCTTTGTCCAAAAGTGCTAGCTCATCTCTAGAAAAAAAGAATATTGTGACAAAGTATGCATAGTAGAGCCAGCTATAGTTATTTGTTTAAACATTTGCTCCTCATTTGGTCCTACCTTCGTGAAGGTTTCGGGTCCCATCTGTGTCTGCATGGTTAAAACGATTTCTACTCTTCCTTAATTTCCTCCCCTTGTTCACCTTCTTCCACATGTTGGTTGTTGTACTTGAATATGTAACTAAAGATGAATGCATAGGGATCCTAAAAACATATTGTCACTAGAGGTACGATTAATCTCTTCTTGTGAAGAAGCACTGCACTCAGCAGCAGTAGATAAATTGGAATTAGATATGTTTCTGTCAATATAATTAGTATTAGAAGTAGGGCAGTAACAGAATCATCAGAACAAGTTGCCATATTATATGTAGTCAAAGCAAAGCTGTCTAAATCACGCATAGCTTTACTACATTTGGGAAAGTCATTATTAGTTTTTTGTGCCAACAGTTTTATTGTATCTTCTAAAGGGGTTGGTGCTTATGTCATCTGCCTTTACTCTTTTGGCAAATGAAATATGTGATGGTTCTTAAAAATCAGTCACTTAATTTACACTTTTTTGTAGTAATTAATTTATCTTCAAATAGCCTCTGCTTTTCTAACATAGTGTTGTATTTACTAGAAACAGTTTGAAAGTCAGCTGATTTAACCAACTTGTCTTCTAGTGATTTAATCTTAGCAGAAAGTTTGGTTTTAGTCTTTAAATAGAATATGTTCATTATGTGCATATAACCAGTGCTCAGTTTAAGGTTAATATCGTGCCACTGCTTTAAAAAATCAGTATACCTATTCCCATAGCAATTGTAAGCCCTCTAGGGGCAATCCCAGTTCTATATGATCTCTAAGACAGAATTAGCTGAATATAAATGGTCAAACTTTTTTAAGGCTGATGCACCACCAGGGTTGAATGTTATGAACAGCATCTAGCGTATTCTTAAACTTAAAATGGAATTGTAATGATTTTATTTTAATTTATGTGATGCTGGGCTGTAGATAGTATTGTTGTTGTTTCTTTTAAATGGTCGTGTGAATTATAAACTATTTTGATAGACTGACTTTTGATATAAATTACTTGTGACAGAGGCTTTATTTTATATTAGCATTGAGAAAGAGTTGTAACATGAAAGCTTTGCTGCTATTTTATCTGCTGATTTTGTTGCTACTGTTCGAATTATATAGTGCTATTAAATTGCTTCAAGACACCCGTGTTCCTAATTTATTTTTCTGTGGTGTTCTGTGGTTAAAGCAGTTTTTAATTCATTAAAGTTGATGCATCTCTTAGTTTGTCTCTAATGACATGTGAAGCAGGAGACACCCTGGCATGTATCCCATAGTTACAAAGTCCTGAGTCTTCCATCACTGCTGAATAGTGCAGTTCCCCACATCTCTGTAGTGCTACTACTAAGTCCCACATAAAGTCAGTCATTGAGTCTCAAGGGGAAATCAGAAAGGCTTCTGTGCAGAGTCATAGTAGAAGGAATAACATTTAGGTCAGAATTATCATTTTAAGATTTGGTATTTTAACTGCAATGATCAGGGATTTGCATTTTCAAGACAGTCCATCTCCCCATAGCATCCTTGAATCCCCATAACATCCTTGAATCCTTCCATAAGTTGCCACCCTAAATTGTGATGCATGATAATAGAAATTTGTCTGTTCGCCCAAGTATCATGGCTAAAGATGCTTTGCCATGCAAAGTTTTCAGTCAGCCTTTGTACAGTACTTGCTTTTAACTTAGTTTCTTATAGTAAGGCTACCTCTGTGTTTAATTTCACAATTTTGTAAATTAAAGGGGAGCCCAACCCAGTGATATCATGATACATGAGACTAGTTACAGTTATAGAGCCATGCATACAGTCCGTAGCTACAGCTGCCAATATTCAAACCTCTGGTCACCATTTCCTGATGGCCTTGTGGAAAGGCTAAAACTGAATTAAAAGCAAAGATAATATCTTACTGTGGCAAGTTTAAACTTCTAAAGACATATGTCTAAGTCTCTTTACTATATTACTTGATTTGTCATCATCCTGACTGTCCAGATCATTTCGTTCTGATATCATGTAATTTATTCAATGGGGATATGTTGAGATAAGTTTCAAAATAAGCTTCCATTCACATTTCCCTGTACACATGCCCACCATAACTCTTAAACTCTTAGAATAAAAAGTCTGGACAAAGTAAAAATAATGCAGGGGAAAGGCTCAAAATAGGGACATTTTTTAAATATTGTTCCTATAAACTTAGAAAGTTGTTACAATAAAAGGTTTTGTGTTACTGTGTATTTTCTGAAGGATATGAAGTCTGAAACAAATCAATCCTTACTGACGTTTTAGAAAACCACAAATCTTATGAGGAACACCCCAAAAATATGAGGCAAAATCTGATGAGTTAAAAGGTTTGATTCCCATCATTAATTATCCTTTAATGCATAACTCTACCTCTGGGACCAGGTCAGTTATTACACCGCCGGCTCCCTGAATCAGTATTCTGGGGCATTTCACTGAAAATGCCAGTTACTTCAAATATGCCACTACACACAGTGTTTCTCTTGGAGGTGGAAGTTCTAATAGTAGTAGGAGGTAGGGGAATTATAGCCTCATACATGAATCTTCTGTTGTCTTTGCTCCCTTACCAAAACAGATGCTGTTCTAATGCAAGACATCTATCATGTTTTTGAATGAAAGTGATTTCATTCAATGTGTTATTATTATTTGTTTAACTACTCTAAATACCAAAAGTGCGATGTTTGTCAATTTTTCAGAGTAAAACTAACCAATTGTATCAGCACCTTAACTTATCTTTATTAACATACTGAATGCTTTTGCACAAATTACAAAGCAATATTTTAATGGACCACTGCTACTTTGTACACTGAAAGCAATAAATATGGTGTCAGCTACTAACATACGTTTCTGCATCCTACTTTCATTTGTCTCTCTGTATTCTTTTGGTATTGAGGAAAATACATTAACTGACATCATCTTTTCAAGCTTCGCATGAAACGTATTCAATAAAAGTAATTTTAAACAGTTTTTTTGTTTTGTATTCTGTTTTTACATAATGCAAAATGTTTGCTTTCTTAACAACATGCTGTATAGTAGTGTACTGTCAAGATCCCATATCATGCAAAAACATATTGGATATAACAGATGCTCTAGTTTCTGATATGAACGGAAGTTTTAGGCTATAAGTCTGCAGCATGTTTATTTTTGTGTTTAACTGTTTTTTAAGGTCAAGGCTGAAATGAAGGATTAATTACTAGTGTGTTTCACTGCTTAATGAATAAACGAACAAAAACAGCACAGTGCCTTATGTTGTCACATAAGCTAATGCTGCTGGATAAATTCTGCGATACATGTAATCAATAACTGTAATTAACATTTTCTCAGAGGGCATGAGGCTTCAGAAGCAATTAGCAACAGAGAGGAGTAACATTAATATGCTGGGATCTATGCAATAGATGACCAGTACAGATATTGGTGTATTGTGACTTTATTACAAGTTTAGGATAAAAACATTAAGCAAATTACTATTCGAGGAGCAAGTCATATCTGCATCCTCGACTTAAAGTCTCCCTTACAGAAAACTGAAATATGGGATTGCTTAGTAAGGAATTAAGTTCATACTCAACCTGTAATTCCTAAACATCTAACATTAGGTATGAATAGTTACCCTTTCAGTGAAAAAGCAACATATACTTTAAAAATAAGGATATCAAACCCTGTGTCATTCAACGGTTGCCTCCTGTCCACCCCCAACAACAAACACTGATGTATATGAATTTGCTTTCTGCTTTTTCTTTATATACAGAATTTCAGTGATGTTGTGTTATGTGATACAGAACATATATAAGATATTTCTATATTTCTCTTCCTGAGAAAAGTTAACTTATCCCTATTTCTGAAAGGTCATGCCTTCATTGTAACCTGCTTTGTGTACAAATCTAGTATTTGCAATATGGAGTTCTATGGCTTGTGTCTGGGATCTGCAACATGGAATATTAAAATTACTTGGTCTAAAAATGTAACTGTAAAATGCTTCTCAGATGCATTATTCTCACAGTTTGAATGTTAAACTACATTCCACTAAAATATGTACAACAAATTTCTGTAGATCCCATAAATAGAAAACATATTCCTGCTTGTAAAAGTAAGTCCATGCATTGTCTAAAGGACAATTAATAAAATGGCATAGTATTGTTTGAATTCTTTCAGACTGAGAACAGGAAATAACGGAGTAATTTTCCCTTAAAAGTATATGTCACAATATTGTATTGTACTGGAAAGTACAGACTGTTCACATCTTAAATAAGCTCTGCTCTTGAGCTGAAAGCACATTTCTGATTGCAGTAGTAGCTTACATGCCACCCAAGGAATATATGTTTTAACCCTACTGTATGTGCTGCAGAAGTGCAATAAAAGTACTTCTGAAACAGTATAACAATAATAATTTCCTGAATATACACACCCACGTTCTTTCATCCACACCACAACACACACAGGCAGGAATTTTCTTTTTCCGAGAAAGATATACTTGCAAACCACAGCCACTGCTGCTGAGGGTATGAAGTCCATTGCCAGAGCTACATCAACACCAAAGACAGGTCCACCACTAAAAAAAATTACTGTGGAGGAAGACCCTGAGGCATACCTGGATCCTTTGAGCCTTATGCCCACCCATAGATAGAAGCAAAGTGACAGGGGCTAGGATTCACTTGGCTCATTAGCCATTAGAGGCATTTATGGACTTGGAAATGACTAAATATCATGATTATAAAAAAATAAAGAAGGTAGTGTTAGCTAAAAGTGTTGTTACCTCTAACACACAAGCTTAAAAGTTTCAAAGTAGGTCAGTTTTCTCAAAAAAATGTAGAATCTCAGTTCTAAGAATTAAAAAGGATAATGACATTGTGGTTAATGGCTGACAGTCAACATAAAATGATAGAAGTGGTTGCTATTAATAAAATTAAAAGGGTTTTGCCTGCTACTTTATAAAACAAATGTTTTAAAAGTGATCTTAAGGATGCTGAAAATGTTGTTATGCTATTTGGTTGTTAAGTAATTAAAATATGCTTGGAAATGAGCAGTCTAAAAAATAATAAAGCACATAACAAATAAATCCAAACCAGCCCAGAAGGTGAAAATGTTGAAACACAGGTGCCCAGTAGGAAGGTAGCTGGAATAAAGAAGCTGTTGTGGTTCAGCTACTTTATTCCAGCTACTCTCCTACTGGGCACCTGTGTTTTAACATAATAAAGCACATGTCAAATTCTGGTAATAAAAATAAAAAATACCAGGGTACTAAAGAGAGACCAAGCAAGTCTGTTGACTTAGCTCAGAGCTCTGGGCATCATGTCTGCAAAAATAATGTAAAAAGAAGCCCCAACCTAAGAAGACCAGGACAAAAGGTGAAGTAAGGAAGAAGAGCTCAATTAGAACGGCAGATGGCTGAATTTAAGTCCACTCATATAGAAGAACAGCTCTGCTAAATGTTCTTGATTTTTACCACAGTTGCCAAGGAAATGGGAACAATGAAAGAAACTGCAAAAATTCAGGAAACTGGGATAGAGCACATTAAAGAAAAATATTTGCTCTGTTGCTTGAGAGGAGGGTTTTACAAGTGGAGCGCAGGACTGTAACAAAAGGCTGTGGCACTTGGAGGAACTGATCTGTAAACAAAATAGACAATCTAGTAATAAATAAAGAAAAAACATTATAGGGATCACTGGAGTTCAAGCATTAATACTAGACACAGAGTTGGAGCCAAAGATAATGAAAATATTGGAAACCACATTTCATCTCCAGAACACTGAGGTGGCCCATATAGATGATCCACAGAGCTAGAAAAGAAGGCGGATTTAGCAGATGGCAACCACTTCATTCAGAAATTAAAAAAAAAATGGAAGAAATTCTACATCAGGTAAGAATTCAAAAATCAATCCACTCCAAAGGCTGATATGCATACCTCCCAACCGTGCCAAATTACTTGGTTTTTACTGAGTTTTGGAGTTCAAATGAAGGGGTGCCACAATTGTTTTTTAATTTCCATGTTGTTAGAGCTGATACCATCATGTGTGCGATGACATCAGCTCTGTCAGGGCTACCAGCCTGTCAAAATTGAGCTCAAGGAGCTCATGCATTTTCCAACTGGCCTGGCTGCTCAAATGTGAGCGGGAACAACAACAAATGGTTGCTGTTGCAGCACTATGGATCATCTTTCGAATGCGAGCGGGAATGGTAATTGCTGTTACAGCACTATGGATCAAATGCGAGCAGGATCAGCAATTGCTGTTACACAGTGGCGGCTGGAGATTTCAAATTATAGGGGGTCTGCAGGAGACAGCGGAATGGGTGGAGTCAATGTGAAGGGGTGTGGCCAACTAGAACGGGGTGGAGCTATGCTCAAAACCACAACAACTGGAACTTTAATTTAATATGCTGCCCTGGGTGCCAAACCATAATTGCTAAAGTCCAATCAAGACAAAATTAAGTGTATAAGAAAAAATATTTCAATGCATTGGCTACATGACAACTTACTTAGTATCTAGATGGAAACACAAAGGTTGTGATGCATGCAAAAATAAATTACTTTTTAAATACATTACTGGAATGCCAGTCAGAATCAAGTATAAGAAAAACAACCAGCACTCAACTCAAACCACTTCTCCTTGCACTGCAGTTCTAATTATAATTTATATTCAGCTTTATAAAATTACCAAGTAACGTGCTGAAAGTAGCAATCTCTGTGTGATACCCCCACTTGTAAAAATGTTTCTTATCCAGAAAGGACCTGCTGCCTGACAACAACTATTTACTTGTTTCATGGGGAAGACATGATCAATGTAAAAAATGAACAGCAAACAAGAAACAAGCTCAAGATAAACTGCTTAAAGGATTACTGCACAGGTTATGGACTAGTGTAACATGAATACAGTAAATAAGAGGAAAGCATACTATTTACAAAATCTTTATCAAATAGTTTGTGGGGTACTCACCCCTATACTTCAATACATTTCCATTTTTGTACTGACAGGGGAGTGTACTGCATAGATGGCAGTGGAAATGAAGCAAGTAGTGTGGAATTTGCTGTGCTCATATATTTTGGATAATGGCTACTTATGATTTGAGAAGCACTGTATTTTATGAGTCAAAGGCATAGAGATATGAGAAAGAAACCAGCCAGGAAACCAAGAGAAATCATTACTTGACCACTTTACATGCCCACCAGATAGTTTTCAAGTCTGTATTGTTTTATAACCTGCATAGATGTTGAATGTTTGAGATATACTTTTCTGAGGTGCACCATGCAAGCCAAAACCAGTGGCCTGTGGCTGACCAATTTGCAGCTGACTATAAGTTGAGCACTATCATAAATTCCCCTAGTGATGTGAATATCCTCCAAGAGGGACTTACACAAACTGACTGGTGCCAGAAGCATGGCTTCAAACTGAATCTCAAGAAATACATCATTACCCCCTTTGGGGAAAATGGTATCCCCACTAATAAGCACATTAATAACAATGTACTAAGCATGCAATCAGTCGTGAGAGCCTTGGGCACCCAGGTTGATAGCAACCTGACTTTTGACCACCATGTTGCCTCCGTTGTACGGAAGGTTTTCTACATGACCCACCTCATAAATAAGGGTATTTCATCTAGGAACAAGGAGAACATAACATCCCTGTACTCCTCCCTTATCAAACTTATTATCAAGTATGATGTCTCCTTTGGCAAGTACCTTGCCAAGCACATGTAGCAGTTGGAGAAACCACAGAGATTCCTGACCAGTAAAATCCAGGGTCTCAAACACCTGTCCTATACAGATAGGCTAAAAGTCCTGTCACTCTACTCAGTCTTGTACAAAATGTTCAGAGGTGACCTGTGTCTGTTATACAAGGCTGTCTCAGACTCAACCTTGATGGAGTTGCTGCATATCCATAAGTCAAATTCCACTTGTGCAACCAGCATGCAAGCTTTAACCTGGTCTGAGACAGTAATAGAACTTGTTGGCAGGATAGATTTGTGTCCCACTGACTCCCCCATCTGTGGAATAGTTTCCCTCTCTATGTCAAGCAGAGCACCTCACTAGCCCACTTTAAGAGGAACCTGGATGACTGGATGGGAAACAGAAAATATACCCTAGGGATCCCATCTGTGTCCCTACTGGACAGGGAAAACAGGTGCTGACTTTGTGGGAACATGGGTGAAATTCTTGGCCATGCTTATAAGGGCCTCCTTATAGCTTAGTATTGCCCATTGCACCTATAATGTAATCTTTAAGTTGTGCCACTTCACATTGTGATTAGGTCAGCTAAGACAAAGGTCCAAGTAAAATGACTATAATATCCTTCTAAGTTTAGCATCCCTACTTAATATCTTTGAGGAAAGCAGGGAAACATTCTATTACAAGTTTATTAGTATAGTTTGGTAGTGATCTCATATCTTTTTTTTCAGGTAACTCAGACCCTACTTATAAGATGGCACTATTGATGACTCTGAGATGTTTAAAGACAATCCACAACAACATACTTGCAGCTAGTGTAAATTTGCCATGTTCTTTTATTTTCAAGTAGATATTTAGAGCAACTGGTACAGCATCTGCTTGTGAAGTAAAAGATCGTGGCCCAGGTATATACCTAGGTTGTATCCTGTGCACTGATATCAGAGTGAAGCAAATGGAAGAATGCTTCCTGATAAGATATGGTGGTCTTTATATTAGCTGTTAAAATGAGGTCCCTTTTACTATTCCTTTTAGGTGGAGGAAGCAAAAGAATGTAAGGCATTAGTCACAGAAAGTCAAATAAGCATCTCTTTTGTCTCTTTGCCAATAACTTATTCCCATAAAAGCAATACATGCACATTCATAGTTGTGTGTGTGTGAGAATATGCATGCTGCCTGTCAGCACACACACACACACACACACACACACACACACACACACACACACACATATACACAAGTATTCACTCACTTCACTGCCTGTGTAAGCACTGTGCTTATGAAGTACTTTGGAATAAAGCACTGTATAAATAAGATTATTCATGTCCGGCCTTTCTATAATTCCCTTTCATGGGGTTATATACTGCAAAAACATTTTAATCTGCAATTCTATGAACAGGCTACCAATAAAGCTGTTCCCAGCCCAGTTTATTTGCAATTCTGTTTGCTTTGTTTTATCTCTGTATTTTTCTTTACTTTTAAACTCTTCTGGAACTTTTTTTTTTATTCCCAGAGTATCTACATATATTATGTGCCCGAGTGTACATCTAGTATACTCGCTTTGTTGAATAGGAAGAAGTTTACTGTATCCAATTTCAAATTCTGTACGTAACGATACTCTGGATTAATAAAGATGAAGTACATGAAATACTGGTCACAAAATTGCAGCTTGGAAAACAATGGCTACTCATGTTCCTCTTCCACACAGAAATAATAATCTGACATGATTAAGATATACATATTAGTAGGCGACATGGTCCTATATTAATGGTAAATTTTACTTGTGATTCATTGTAATTATTTTTGTAAAATCACAATAGACTCTTTCGTTTTGCTGGAAGAATTCAGTGAATTGTGACACACTGAAGTATAGAAAGCTTTGCATAATATTAATAGAGACTTGCATTACTTGCCTCAGAGTTGAGCATAAAATGATTCTTTTATAATGGTTTACCCATAATTTGCAATATTTTCTAATTTACTATTGTTGTCACAAAGTTTTATTTTATTATTTGGCAAACTGTGAAACAATACATATAAATGGAGGTACTGCTTCTTGCATACGTTGCAGAAAATTGTCACCATCAGTTGCTGACACTGATCTTAAGGATTCTGTAGCACTTAGCAATGTTAGGACTTATCCATAAATAAGGGCTTTGAAACATAGATAACAAATGACAATGAAGTGAGGAGGAGCTGCACGAACTACAGAGGTCACAAGGTCACAAGACCATGTTAGCAATGACATTCTGACACCTCTTGGGTGTCTTTAAGGGAAGTGAACCACTTTTCTGCTTGTTTACAGCAGACTAAATTATGAATCATGAAGGAGATGAAAAGATGTTTTTGCATAGAGTGAGACAATCTATTTTTAGGTCTTCAGGACTGACATGAGGAAAATAAGGAGTTGAAGATCTGGACATCATAACAAGATTTAAGTGCTGAGCCATAGGGGTAACCATCTTCAACATCTCAGGTGGAAATGCTACTGATAAGGTATAGTTTTAGATGGGCATAGGTAAGAGAAAAACAGCCCTAGGCAAGAAGGAAGGGAGGAGATGGAAGAGATCCAAGGCAGTTTGAAGGGACCCAAAGCAGTTTGAAACTACTCTGTAGGCCCACTAAGGCCTTGCAAACATGGTTGCAAGATAGAGAAGGGACATTTACGACTGCAGGCTGCCTACCTAATCTTAAGAAGTGTGAGGTCAATGAAGGAAGACATACCTGCCAGAAAAGAACCCAAATGATCTCCTCAGGTCCTTAACAATAGGATAAGTCCTAAGACCCTGGCCCCCTGAAATGTAGATTTGAATGAAAAGCAGTGTGCATTGGAAAGCATGCAGAAATTCATATACCAGGAATACTAGTCCTACTGTGATGATGAATAGGAAGGGCAGTCTCTGATTTGAGCAAGTTGATTTCCCTCCTGATAGAAAAAAAGAGAAGAAGAAAGAGTTGCAGTGTTAGCAATCACCAGAAATTCTGGTAAAATAAGAAGATACTCCATCAGACTATGTTCCTGAGTCACACCTGAAAAGCCACACTTGTGTCCAGTGGGCTTACCCAGTAAAAACAAATAAATAATGTAAGGCATAAGGCCTGTTTACTTGTTAACATAAGTTAAACACATGAAAGGGTCAACCCCTAATGACAGGGGGCAAGAAAGTCTGCCTTTGTTGCAGCTGAAAAAGAAATGTCGCCAGCTCCAATAAATCTCTGACTCCAAGAGTTAGAGAGATTTGATATGGAGGGGAAATGAATTGAGACCTTAGAGCCAGTGAACAAGTAGATATTGCTGCAAATGCCTGAAGCTCATTACAACCAAAGGAAGCAGAAAGACTGGTCAGGAATCTTCCAGGGAAGAGGTTTGTCCACCTCTCCTTGTAGAAGAATGCATAATTACAAAAAAAAAAAAAGCTCTTTATAAAATCAACCCTTATTAGGGATACAAAAGAACAATTTAGTAGCAACAAAAACTTATAATAGGGGCAAAAGAGCTGGAGGAACAACCAGAAAGGTGTTTCACCCAAATCAGAAGACCTAAGCAACCAGTGCCCTGAACAACAGAGCCAAAAAAGAGAAAAATAATCTATAGTATCCTAACAGAAGCGGAAAGTGCCTCTGCAAAAAATTCTAAATCAACAACAATAGAAATATAAATAACAAATGGAAAAGAAATTCAAAAGTTCATACTCATAATACTTGTCAGTAAGAGAAAGACAAAACAGATTTTCAACAACCTGGGACCAACTAAGTAGGCCGGTGTTCTTAGGATCCAGTGAATGCTTTTGGATGTGGGAAAAAAATGGAAAATGGAGGAGAAAGATGATGGGTAACATCAGACGGGGAGGTGCTTTTGTAGCCTAGGAAAGTTACGTCTGCCAAGCAGAGCATGTACTGCATACTAAGTTTTGTAGATTAACACAAAACAATGTTCCCCTTAGGCAGGTCTTTACTTACCCCTGTTGCCTCAGTGTGAGCCTTCCATGGAACATCTTAAGCAGCTTCTGCAAACAGACAATTCTCTGCAGTACTAAGACTAGGAAGCACCAGCTTCATGTTAATAATTAATTCAGCA
>NC_056742.1:287608889-287773889 GCF_019279795.1 Protopterus annectens | reverse complement strand
GTATGTCTGTAATTAAGTTACCTTTACACATACTACTTACCTATGAATGTATGTCTGTAATTAAGTTACCTATATATATATATATATATATATATATATATATATATACTACTTACCTATGAATCTATGTCTGTAATTCAGTTACCTATATATATATACTACTTACCTATGAATGTATGTCTGTAATTAAGATACCTATATATATATATATACCTCTTACCTATGAATGTATGTCTTTAATTAAGTTACCTATATATATATATATATACCACTTACCTATGAATGTATGTCTGTAATTAAGTTACCTATATATATACTACTTACCTGTGAATGTATGTCTGTAATTAAGTTACCTATATATATACTACTTACCTATGAATGTATGTCTGTAATTAAGTTACCTATATATATACTACTTACCTATGAATCTGTGTCTGTAATTAAGTTACCTATATATATATATATATACTACTTACCTATGAATGTATGTCTGTAATTAAGTTTAAAAATAGCAGCTCTGTGAACTATTTTCCTGCCATGACTTTCACTAGATGCACTTTATTTCTGGTTCAGATCTCTATTGTCAGATATTTCACTGTTCTCCTCAGATCAGTTGTTAGTGATACAGCAAACTATAGAAGACATCCATCTCTCCTTCACAGTGGATGTGGGGCAATCAAGACTTTCAAGAATGAAATCTGTATTCTCCATCTGCTAAGTCAAGTCAGCACTAATGACTGTGTTGCAAAGACCTTTTCAGGTTTTGTATATTAAATACCTCCACCCATATCTGCTCAACAAAATCTTATCCACTCTTCAACAAGTCACTCATATTACCTTCTTATTTATAGAAACATGGCTAGATAACTCCTAGCTCCTTAATCCAAAGAAAACTAAACTAATGTTATTCACCCCTAAACAGTTCTCCCAAAACATTCTTTTCTCAGTAACTTCAAAAAACAATGCAAAAATAGAATGTGTGCCTCACCCCAAACTGCTTGGTGTGACTATAGACAAACTCTTGTACTAGTATAAGTCAACTACAATGATTAGAAATACCTCACGCAGTCAATCCACACAATTATTAACAACACAAAAGCTAGTATATGCACCAAAAAAAAACTACATCATTGTATCTAAAACTTCTAACCTGGCAGGATACCTCATTCTTTAGAGAAAACACTACTTACAATTTCCAAAATGAATAATATGCTGCTGGAGACTTTCAGTACTCCAAAAGGATCTAAAAAAAATTGAATGCTCTCCCCAACCATCTGAGACAGATCAAAAACCCTGCAGCCTTCAATTCAAAGCTAAAAAAAAAAAATCTAACAATGTGCTGCCTAAGCAAACACACACTACTCATCTCACACACCACTCTGCATCATTTAACTAAACTCTGTTCCTTAGCTACATTCCCAGTTTCTGTTCTTTCCATAACTGGGGCATTTTACACATACACGCACACACACACACACACACACACACACACACACACCCTTCACTTACCTGCTGTATGTCTCAACAGACGAATGAAGCAATCCAGCGACCACCTACCTCCTGAATGAAGCCAATCCAGCCAGCGACCAAACCCGCCCACAAAATGGAGCAATCCAGCCAGCCCAAGCAGCAATCCTATCTCCTGAATGAAGCCAATCCCAAAACGGAGCAATCTAGCGACCAAACCTGCCCGTGAAATGGAGCAATCCAGCCCACGCAATATGTCCTGTGAGAGCAGCTCACCTCTCTCAGTCCTCATTGGGTCTACCAGCTCACCTCTCTCCTCATTGGGTCTGCCTGCAGCCGAAGCAGTCCAGACCTCCTCTTCTGTGCGGTCGTCACTGCACTGATTCCTGGGTGCACTTGCAGCAATGATTGCTGGGTACCTGTCTTTCTCTATCCGGACTGCTGATAAAGGCAGTCTGAGGTCTTCAAATGTCTCTGCGCATGCGCAGAGGAGTCAGGACTCGTGGTTTTTTTTTTCTTTTTTTTTTCAGTTTTGTTGTTTAGTTTTAAAGATTTTTCTTTTGTGTTTTTCTAGGTGGGAGGGCTGCAGTCCGGCAATCTGATAGCATGAGCTGCCCCTGCTGTTACAGCACTATGGATCAAATGTGAGCAAGAATGGCAATGTTTCTGCAGTGGAATGAAGACTCCAAGTAAGGAAACTAACTCTGCAGCAGAATGAAGAACTTTCAGTGTGTGTGTGTGTGTGTGTGTGTGTGTGTGCTGTCTGAGGAAATGACCCCCATTTAATACACCTGGTGGCTAGAGGTACTCAGGCTCAGGGTGAAAAGAGCCTAAAGTCCCTAGCCACCACCACTTGTGAGCGTTGCCCAGTTTTTTTGTGCTAAGAGGTTGAGAGCTGTGGTGAGAAATCAATTCACTAAATCATTGTCATTAAGTTTCAGTCTTCCTATTTTTCAGGAAGCTGCTGATTTAGCATAGTAGTATGTTGCTCTGACTGCAGTGCATATGGTCCTGGGTTCAAGACTTGCTAGTGAAATGCATAGTGGTAATACAACATTTTATTCTAGCAACTTTACAAAATTATACAAACGATGTTTAAAATGTGTCCCTGTAAGGCCATAGCTACCACCACTTGTGAGCTTTGTCCAGGATTTTTTGTGCTAAGTGTTGAGAGCTATGGTGAGAAGTGAGAACTGAATTTGTATTCCCCCATTATTGGCTTTGTCTAGATTTTTTGTGCTAAAAGGTTGAGAGCTATGGTGAGAAGTGAGAAATGAATTCACTAAATGATAGCCATTAAGTTTCAGTCTTCCTATTTTTCAGGAAGCTGCTGATTTGGCATAGTGGTATGTTGCTCTGACTGTAGTGCATAGGGTCCTGGGTTCAAGACTTTCCAGTGAAATGCATGGTGGTAACACAACATTTTATTCTAGCAACTTTACAAAAATATACAAGCAATGCTTTAAATGTATCCCTGGGTTTTGACCTTCGCCCCCCCCCAAAAAAAAATTAAATTGAAAATAATTGTGAGAAGCTGTGCAAGATACCTATGGATTACACTACTGTCATTCTATTTATAGTGTGGGTGTGGAAGTAGACTTTTATGATGGAAATGTTCTGAATTGGGCAGTTTTTCATTATTGGTTCATGCATTTTGTTTCATTGCCTACAGTACAACCTATGGGAAAAATGTTCAAACAAATTTAAAATGCGCTCTGTCTAGCAAGTGTGTTGTATTATACAAGGAATATAATTTAATAAAGTCAGGAAGGTGTAGCAAAGAAAAGAACACATGTATGTTTCTTGTTTTGTGTGCAAAGGGCCAGTCATTTGAAAACAGCCTAAAGGTAATCTTTATCCACCACTGGTCAGATGCATTTTCTTTGGATGTGGTCTAGGTTTCAATGCAGTTTCAATGAATGTGAGTTTCAAGAGCAGAGAAGTTTTAATGCCAAGTCTATTTTCATTGTGAGACAGTATTGCTTTGATTACCAGATGTCTATTACTGTTTGTTCATTGTTGTGCTGTAAAATGTAAAAATAAAATCCAAATAATCATTGTAGAAGTAAAGCAGTATGCACACATTAGTGTTTATGATAAATGGGGTGAAATAGCCAGGTAATGGGGCACTGAAATGACTGCACGGGGACTCTGGTGCCATATTTTGGTTGTCTGTTCTTCGGTTTGCGTTTGAAAGTTGGTATCCCACAATCCCAGTGTGGTTACGTAATTATGTATGCAAATTAGATGTTAATTAGTGTACTGATTTGTACCTATTTTTCATGGGCCTTGTCCAGATATTTGATGTTTCTAGGTTGAGAGGTATGCTGCTATGTAAAAGTTATGAGAGTGAATGTTGTATTTCACTATCTTCTCTTTGAATTTGAAAGGCACACAAGGAGGATGATGATAAACAACACTGAAACTGAAAAAAAAAAATCAACAAAAGTTACCAAACAATTCATATGAAAATTCAAGAGCTCCACCTGTAAGAAAGTGACAAGTAAACACACGTCACTCCCAAGATGGCTCCGACACATCTGCAGCATGAAGAATATCAGGAGACAATGCTGTCATTGACACAAGCACAATAAAGTTCAGGCGGCCATAAAATAAAAAGAGATGTTGTCAATGTAAAAAGAGACAAACCATCTGGTGAAGTGGAGGAGTTACCAAGTAAATGACTCATGAAACCAGAGTACCATTAAAAATGTAATAAAGAATCCTCAGTTAAAATCAGATGAACAAGGAGTGGTTCTAAAGGGAGGACCATCAGTATGATGACTCTGATTTAGATAGGATTACAAGAAGAGAGCAAAAGAGAAGAAGCTACTAAAATAATGGTAGGAGAAGGGTGGGCAAGTCTGATGCTACTGAGGACTTAAATACAGTCTGCTGGACATTGCAAGGAACACAGAGTGGTTTGATCACAAGATGAAGCTGAGTGACTAGGAGGGTGGCACCAGACGATAGAATGGGAGGCAGATGTAATGAAAAAACAAGAGTCCAGAAAATACTTCTTTCGAGGATATATTCCATGTAAATGACATTAGTTGCCAGCCAAACAGTGAACTCCAATTCACAGGACAATAAATCACTACATACAGCAGCCACAGAGTCAGTACTAAAGGGGAGAAAGGGAGACACTTCAGTGAAAGCAATGTTGTATGGTACACTAGCAAAAGCAAAAGTAGAAGAAGAGAAGATGGAGTAATGATGCTAAGAAGACCATAGTGACATGAGGAACATTTGAAAGATTAGGGATAAAATTGAGGCAAGGACAACTGTAAGGGGCAAGACAAAACAGCTAAAGCAAACATGGCAGCATGAATTGGGTGACAGTATGGGTTAAAAGGGGGATATCATAAGCTGCATTCACACACAGACATGGCAGTACACTTGTAAATATAATGAAAGAAGGGAGGCAGAAGTGAGTAGGAATAAAACATTCATCATACAGGCATTGGAGACAGAGAGGGTCTGAATGGTCAAAATGTGTTACTTGACACAGAATGAAAAAGTGTCATAGTAGGAAGATTCAGTGGAAAAGGGGAAACAGGACAATGTTGTTGTTGTTTGTCTTTTGGCTTTTCCCAGTTAGGGGTCGCCACAGCAACACAGTTAGTAATGACATCTTAGTAAATGGTGTTAAATACACTTTTAATGATTTTAGTATTTATAATTTTAGTGGTATTACAATTGAAAAAGAACATTTTAGCCTGCTTGAAAAAGGTTTTAAATATATACCCTATAAAAAGGGTGCACTTACACAGTCGATATTAGATTTAAAATTGTTTTTTAGAAAGATTAATCTAAATTTATTGCTAACACCTGAGGTGGATATTATGGATAAACAACTTAAGAGAAGAGCTATATTCAATCCACCATTACACCCACAACTGAGTAATTTAGAAAAATCTATGGAAAAAGAACTAAGAAAAAGATACAACAAGTTTGGATTTCAGCCTAATCTAACTAAAAAGGAAATGGATATTCTACAAACTTTGAGGGACAATCACAAGATTAGAATAATGAAACCCGACAAAGGGGGAGGAATAGTTATCATGGACAACATATTGTATGAAGGGAAGATGAATGAAATTTTATTTAACGAGGAAGGGTATACCAATGTATCTATTAATGAAATTAATATTGCTTATAACAAAATTGATATTTGCTTAAAAGATATGTTTTTTGAAGGGTTATTTGATAAAAAAAGTTTGATTTTTAAAAAATGACAAACCTAGGGTCCCTTCTATTTTCAGAATTCCGAAGATTCACAAAAGTGAGACTGATCCCCCCTAAGGCCCATTGTTTCAGCTTGTGGCTCTAAAACACATAGATTGGCTAAGTTTGTGGACAATAAACTGAAAAATTCCTGGATCAAGAAGGAATCAATCTTAAAAGATTCATGGGACCTTCTTGAAGTTATTAACAAGGAGGTTTTATGCGAAAAATTATTGTTTGTGACCATTGATATTGTGGATTTATTTTGATGTATTCCCCACATAGAAGGAATGGAAATATTTGAGGAGGCTGTATTTCAAGAAGATACCATAGGTCACAATGACAAAATTTTGTGTGTATCACTAATGGACTTGGTTCTTAAACATAATTTCCTAAATTTTTGTGGTGACTTTTACAAGCAAACCAAGGGTGTTGCTATGGGGGCTGCTTGTGCCCCCACTTATGCCAACTTAGTATTGGCCAAGTGGGAGGAGTTATTTGTTCTTCATTCTAGATTTTGTTCTTGTTGGAGACCGAAGATTTTTGGATGATATAGTCATTCTATGGTCCGGGAGTATTGAGCAATTAGAGGAATTTAAAGTCTATTTGGGGGAAACAACTCATTTTTTAAAATTCACCTTTCATGTTTCCACAGAAAAATTACAATTTTTTGATGTGGAAATTTAGAAAAGAAATGGTAGATTTGAATCCAAAATATACAGGAAACCTACTTTCTGTAATTCATTTTTGCATTTTAAAATTGCACATACCTATTATTGTAAAAAGAATATTGTGAAGGGACAATATGTCCGAGGTAGTCGTATGACTACCCTAGATGCTGATTTTAAAGAAGAGTGCAATCTATTAAATAAAATGTTCTCGGAAAGAGGTTACCCCCAAGATTTTATTAACAAAATATATGAAGAAGTTTTGAAAGGGAGAGAAAAAATATTTAAACCCATCTTAGGTAATAGAAACTTAAATAAAAATATTGGTGGTTTAAAAGTAATAGATACAAATAGCCCCACCCCCAAAAAAATGGACTATAGTCACGCTTTAGTCCTTGAATATAATGCCTTTAACAACAATGTTACTAAACAAGTTATTGAAAGAGAATGGAATAAATTCATCAGTTTAACTGATTTGGACCAGAAAAAAATAAACAATAATGTTAAAGTAGTTTATAAAAATTCACAATCATTCAAAAATATGTTGGAATATAAAGGTCCTCTAACGTCCAACAAAATTAGGAAAGGCACCTTTAGATGCGGACATTGTGGGTATTGTAGTAATATAATAGACAAAGAAAAAATTTTTTTGGAAAGTAGGCAGAAATGGATCACAAGCATAGATTATTATAATTGTGAAACCAAAGGTGTGGTTTACTTAGGACTATGCTTAGAATGCAATGTAGGCAAAACGGAAAGAGTTTTAAAAAGAAGGATATATGAACGTAAATATGAGATATCCAAAACAAAAGAAACAAATGCATTGTACAAACACACCTTAGTTTGCCATAAAGCTAAATTCCAGTTCATGGTGTTAGAACAGGTTAAGAAAGATGTGAGAGGCAGACTATGGGAAGAAAAGTTGGAATTTAGGGAGTTATGGTGGCAAATCTCCCTTGATGCAACCCCCCTGGTCTAAATGATTTTATCTCCATCATGCCACTTTTAAAGTTAAGAGCAGGAAAAATATGAATATTTTTAGTGTTTTTAGTGTATTTATTATTTTAACCAGCAGATGACAGGCTAATATTACATAAATGATTTTTAAAGTGTATTTTATAATATTTAAAATTGATTTTTTACATACCACTTTTAGGATAATACCTATTAATTTAAAGGTGTTTTTACATTATTTATTTGATCTATTTATTTCATGTGAACAGGTCTTTATAACAACAAAAAGGTTGAATTATGAAAGAAATGTTTTTTTTAGAATACATGGGCAGGCAGGTAATATTAACTCATAATTAACTCCTTAATTTTGAGATTGCATAGATTGGGTAATTGTTTTTTAAGAATTGCATATAAAGGTTGATTCATTTGATGGAGGGTATCTGAAGAAGTCAGTTTGTATAAGACAAAAACGCAGTTTTTGTATTAAGGCGTTAATGTGTTTGGGATTGGTTTCGGTGTTAACTTGTGGATTTTAATAATAAAGTACTGTTTTCGACATCTGTGGCTCTGGCAGTTTGGCATTCTACTTCGTTTCTTGGTTTTTGTGTGCCAAATATCCTTTTCGTTTTCGTCGAGTAGGAATAAAACATTCATCATACAGGCATTGGAGACAGAGAGGGTCTGAATGGTCAAAATTTGTTACTAGACACAGAATGAAAAAGTGTCATAGTGGGAAGTTTCAGTGGAAAAGGGGAAACAGGGCAATATTGTTGTTGTTTGTCTTTCGGCTTTTACCAGTTAGGGGTCACCACAGCGGAACTCCGGTCCACTAATGATTGGCAGTAGATTTTCACAAACGCCAAGGTGCCAGCTCGACGTCCAACCTTCAATGAAGGCACGGCCATTTACGCATGTCTTTCAAATGCCCACCCAGCTGCGGGGAGGATATGCAGACTCCACACAGAAGGCACTCCCCGCACTTCAGCCAAGAATCGAATGGGAGAACCTCTTGCTGTAAGGCAACAACGCTACAGCTGCACCACCACGGATTTGGAAACACGGCAATGTACAGAGGGTATATCATGTTAATTAAAGATATGTACTTGCCAGTACTGGGTTCAGCCAAAATGTAACCAGAGACAGTGAAGCACAAAACATGATGATTAATCAAAAAATGGAGACACTGTTAGCTAGAGGTAGAAAAAGAAGAAATATACAATAGATTGCAAAAGAAAAGAAGAACATGAAAGGGTAAAGGGTTCCAATCCAGAAGTACAGCAATGAGTGCAATGTCAGATGGGTGCATAATCCATGTCTTGAAAGAGCTGGAGGGGACTATGCATATTTGGCACTGTAAAGACAACAGACCCAGCCCAGGAGATGGACAATCAGTGGTGGGGGCAGAAACAGATTTAATGATGGTAACATGGAATATCAAGGGGGTGTTATATCCCATAAAGAGGAAGAAGGTGTATGGAATGGCATGTAGATAAAATGAAACCAAACATTGTGCTACTAGAAGAGATGAAACTAAAGGTTAGCAACGAGAAGAGAATATTAAATAGGGAAATACACAAAGGTGAAAGGGACAACAAAGCAGGAGGAGGTAAGAAAATGATTGTAATCTTATTCAGGAAAGACCTAGAAGGAATCACAGAGAAAGTGATGGAAAGTGAAGAGGGATGGTGGATAATGTGGCAGGGCAGAGTAAGGGGAGGCAACTGGATGACAGGAGCCTTGTGCACACCACAAAAAGTCAGTGAAGGGACCTTCATAGGTTCATAGGAGATTACTAGACTAACAGCTCAAGACTGCATCCTCTCAAGCTTTACTGTTGCATTGCAGAAAACTCAGCTGGGCACTGAAAAGTGTTGCCATAGTTGTCACCCCTAGTCATCAATAGAATAAGCCCCTTTGTTAATCCTAGAGCCAAATCTGGTCAAACTAGCCCACTTACCAATAGTAGTTACGGTAAAACCTGCCATAATGGATGGTCATTTTCCAACCATTTCTCCTGCCAGCCTGATTGATATGGGCATTCTGAAGCAATGTAATAATTGCCTCATGCATAGTGGCAACCACTTACTCCTGAAACAAATACAATGCGTGAGAGATGTAATTACACTATGAATTTGGAATCAATTCTCTCATGTAGGAACAAATCAGACCAAAGAAGTTGTCAGCACACACACATCACCTCTCACTCAAAACAAGGTTACAACACATAAACCTACATACGTGAAGATACTCAATAGAAGCCATCTAAAATATCACAGACCTCCAAAGCGCAAACCACTTGCACACACTGCAAATCAAATAAAATCCACTACACATGACAACACACACACCAGTGTCTCAGCAAATAAGTCCATAAGGCAAAACACATCAAAACCAAATGTCCTGGTCATAGGCAACTCCATATTGAGACACACAGATGTCCCCCTCATCAGGCTGAACAAGTAGAAGGTCATGGTCAGCTGACTGAATCCATCAAATCACACACACACTCTCAAGTCACTCAACAACAATTACAGTTATGACTCTGTCATAGTACATGTTGGGGTGAATGACTTGAGATGCATCTCTCTGGACTACATGAAGACAGACATGACTGAACTTTCAGATTGTGTGTCCCAGACAGGTATGTTCCTAGCAAAATTCCACCACCAGCAAGATAGTCCAGGAATGAAAAATGCAGCGCAGGAAGAGCTTCCAATAGTTTAATAAAACACCGGAAACCTGACAAGATTAAGTGGTTTTGCGTAAAAATATGCTTCATCAGAATCTGTTACAAAAGCACAAACACCAAGTTTAAATACCCCTCCCTATAATCACATGACAGCTAGCATAATCAATTCACGAACGCCAAGGTGCCAGCTCGACATCCAACCTTCAACGAAGGCACGGCGATTTACGCATGTCTTTCGAATGCCCACCCAACCGCGGGGAGGATATGCAGTCTCCACACAGAAGGCACTACATGAAGACAGACATGACTGAACTTTCAGATTGTGTGTCCCAGGCAGGTATTTTCCTAGCAAAATTCCACCACCAGCAAGATAGTCCAGGAATGAAAAAAGCATGCCTTAAAGAAAGCAACATGTCACAGGGTAAGACTTAAAAAATATTATGTTATCTACTAGTTTACAAATATAGAATGAAAATAAAAATAATCCTTGCCCAACAAAAAAGTTTTGTTATATATATATAGTCTGTTGAAATGCATAGAACAGCAGCACCCGGTTACACAGTGTAAGATTTAAGTTTTAAAACGTAGGCTATAGACACTCCTTCATTGAGACCAGGAGGATTAGTAGCATTTCATCTAAACTGCCAGTGCAGTTCCCTTTTTCCAATTTATCCTCCCATGGTCCCCCTCTAAGGTCTTGTAACACTTGTTTGAAAACAAAAAATCAAAAACTGTGACTGGGGGTACTCTATAATGTGTTTAGCAAGGGCATTTTTATTATCCAGTTTTCTAATATTAGACCCCACACATTCAGACCCCAAAACGAGTGTGAAAGAATCACAGGTGGAGTTGTATCCATCTTCATTAAACCCAAATAAATCTAGAGACTGGTTAAACAGTATGACTCTCTTGAGCTACAGGTCTTCCACTATGAACCAAGAAGAGTGCAATGCCTACCTCCATATACTAGAGTCACTTACTATACAGCCAAACACTTTGGTCATTGGAGATTTCAACTATCTTTCCATCAATTGGGCGAAATACATGAGCACAAACATGCTCACCCTGAGGTCCCTGGACTTTGTCAATACAAATGTCCTGGAACAACTAGACTGCACTCCCACAAGGGGCTCAAATATCTTACACTTAGAACTCACTAACATGGTGGCTGGTCACTGCACTAACCCATGTGTTGCCCTCCCTGGTAAGGTCAGACCAAAAATCTATTTCATTTGACGTAACAGTCACACCTGACACTCCCACAGGAGCAAAAAAACGTAAAAGTTTCTGCAAAGCAAACTACAGCCTACTAGGTGATGATATAAAAAGTTTCAAACCCCCTGTTAACACAGCCAGCAATGACTCCTATGCAGAGGCGTACACAAATGCCCTGTATAAACACCAAAACAACTATATTGACTTGGCTGTACTTGACCAGATCAAAACCAGATCCTCGCAAAAAAAAAACAGGCACCCTGATAGACCTCAAGTATAAATAGCTTGTATAACAAAAGGAAGAAACTGATGTCCAAGAACAAGAGGTTACTTACTTAGCATAAGAAGAATACCCACAGCTTTAACAAGCAAATCAGATGTCTTATAAAGTCCTCTAAAGTTTTGAAGCTACATTAGCATCTCTAGCTAAGGATAATCATAAGACATCTGTTAGCTATGTCTGAAATCTAAAAGGGAATGCCAAATTATATGCTAAACTTATAGTGGACAGTGCCTCTCATACTGAAACTGAGGAGATTTCCAACCTGTTAGCTGTCAGATCTGGATCAAACATCATCCCCCCCACCCAGCCCCATCAGCCATTCCCCAAAGCATACCTGACACCAGCCCTCTACCTAGTATCTCCAAACAGCAGGTCATATCTGCACTCTCCAAGGCCAAAAACACAGCCAATATGGGACCAGATAACATTCTGGGCCACTTACTAAACAATCTAAAACAAGACCTAGTGGAACCACTTGGCACTCTCTTTACTGGGTTTATTCCAGCAGAGTGGAGAACAGCAACAGTAATTCCTTTGCACAATGAGGATTCATCAACCAGCTCTGGGAACTATAGACTCATAAGCCTAACCAGCCTTATCTGCAAGGCCATGGAAAGTCTACACTCAACCAAGTTTGGCTTTGTTAAGGGTAGAGCATGCTTACTGAACCTGGTGGACTTCTTCGAGAATGTCACCAAAGCCCTGGATGAAGGGAAAACAGTACATACTGCCTATCTTGACTTAGCCAAGACTTTTGGCACAATCCCCCACTTGGGTATCATTGAAAAACTCTCCCAGCTAGGAATTATCCCACACATCACTAGATGAATAACCAACTGGCTCACTGACAGAATGCATACTGTCAAAGTTAAGGATTACACCTCTACCAGTAGACCAATCTGCGCTGAACCCTCTACTGTTAGGAATCTATTTCTTAGAACTCCAAGTGAAAGTAGATGGCCTGTGGCTTATGACGTTTGCTGATGATTGCAAACTGGGTGGAATCACTGAGTCCCCAAATAATGTTAACATATTACAAAAGGGGCTAACACAGACAAATGATTTGTGCCAAAGCCATGGATTAAGACTAAAAGTGCATTATTATCCCCTTTAGCAAAGGGGAAGTCTCTGGAAATTATAATATTGACAGAACCCTCTTAAGCTCAAACCCAGTGGTGCAAGATTTGCGAACAAAGGTTGATAGCAATCTAAACTTCAATTATCATGTGTCCACAGTAGTAAGGAAAGCCTTCTAAATTGTGCATTTCATAAGTAAGGGCATTGCATCCAAGACTAAGGATATTATAATGCCTCTGTACTCGACCCTCATCAGACCAGCAACAGAGTGCAACACTCCCTTTTGCATGTACCTCATCTAACATCTGCAGCAGCTAGAGAGACCACAGAGGTTTCTCATCAAGAAAATTCAGGGTCTACAAAACATGACCTGTATGGAAAGACTGAAAGACCTGTCACTGTACTCTGTATCCTACAGGTTGCGGAGAGGCGACTTGTGCTTGCCCTACAGAGCAGTCTCTGACACTACCCTAGTAGAAATGTTGCACATTTGTAAAGCAAATGGAATAAAAGTGACTCACTCCACAGGGATGTCAACCTGGCCTGTGACATTAACACAACATGCTGGTGAGACAGATATAGCTTCCAGACATTGCCACTCCTCTAGAATAAACTCCCAATTTGCATGAAGCAGAGCTCCTCAATGACCCTATTCAAGAGCAACCTAGACAACTGGATGGGAGACCGTAAATTTGCCTTGGGCTGACACCTATATCTGTCATAGACAGGGGCAGTTGGTGCTGATCACAGTCTTACTCTGTGAATAACAACCATCTAGCCAAAGTCAATTAGGGTACATGGGTATAACATGGCTAGGCCTGTAAAGGTCCTAGGGCCAGTAGCCTAGTAACCTCCTATGAACTATAAGACCACCCCTTACAATACTAGCCTATAATACCTGGATTTACCCAGGTATTTGACATCTAAGGGCTAAAGGATGGCTTAGGTTCATGCCTATACCTTTGAGTATTTTACAGCCTACCCCTGTCCATAAGGGACATAGGTGCATCTACAGGAGTGAATTTACAATTCTCCATTCATTGATACAAATTGCATTTGAAGAAAGTTAGGGAAGGTCCCTGCTTCTTGTGAATAGGTATCCTCTTCCAGAGGAGGAGTAATCTCTGAGACACATATATGCCCTTCTAGCATGTTTTGTTGATGTCACAGGGCAGGCTTAGATCCTTGGAATGGGTAATCCTCATATTGTTTGTTTTGCGATTGTGTAACAGTTCCATCAGACTGGATTTTAGAATGCCTTGTAGGCTAGCTATAGATCACCCCTTAATATTCAGTAGGAGACAGAGTAAAAGGATAAAGCTTTTAGGTGATCCACATAAGACGGGTCTATATCATATGATCGAATGGCACAAATTGCAAACGCTCATAATATTGAACGTACCAGACCTCAAACTTCCTATTGTGGGGGGCTGCCCCCCACACTCTCCGCTAAATATATATTCCAACTCTGAGATCGCACTACAGTGAGGAAAGGGCAAATATCCCATTCTTCACTGTACCGCATTCTCAAAAAAAGCACTTCGAGGTCTGGTATGTTCGATATGGGAACACGACCTGGGTGCACTCTAAAAGAAAATTTATTGACAATTAAGTAAGTGCTTTTGTACAGGATAATACCTCTTCTTCATCAGAAAAATGACATATTATGAGCGTTCACAATTTGTGCGATTTGCTCATATGATATAGACCCCATAAGACATGTTTTTTACACCCTACATTTTCTTTATAAGAAACCTCTAAGGCTACTCCAGTTTTTGCAAGGACCTCATTAGGTATATGATGAAAGATGCATTGTACTCAATTATTGGTCTGATGAGGAACGAGTATAGTGGGACTATAACCTCCTTGGATCTGGATTACATGCCCTTAGTTATAAGCTGTGCCACATGGAAGGACTTCCTCACCATCATGGGCAAAGTTCAGATTACTGTCTATCTATGTACTTAGATCTTTCACCACTAGGTCCACTGTTAGGGCTGTGCTATTAATGTTATAATTTTCAGGGGGTATTTGACTTCCCAAAGAGTATAATTATACACCTTTTGCATTTAGTTTTAAGCCATGGCTCTGTCAACAAATATTTGTATAAATCACACCTTTCTGAAGGATATATATATCACTAGGGGATTCAGTGATTGCCCCCAACTTGCAGTCACCAGCAAATTGGTCAACCAAAGGCCTTCAACATTAGCCTTGACTTCAGAGAAGTATATTCCAAACAGGAGAGGTCTGACCATTGATCCCTGTGGAATACCACTAGTAAATGGGCTCTTACTGGGTCTGAATTCTCCCACTCTAAAAGCATGTTTCCTGTATGTGAGCCATTTGGCTATCCATCTGGTGACACAGTGATTCAAAGGATTCTTTCAGGAATGGAAGAAGATTTAAAAGGAGAGAAATGAACCAATAAAAGGGGACTAAATCAATACCTTTACCTGGAAAATACAGATGCTTTGGAAATAGAGAGTACAACCAGAAGATAAAGTAAAATCTAGACGCAGAGATATGAAGATGTTTGGAGGGAAAGACATCTGAATATGAGGGGATCTCACCTTTCTTTCTTAGGAATTGCCAAGCCCAGATGAGCGGGTTAGATTGTGTGACAGGAATGAGTCTACATCTCATGTTAAGGACATCAATAACCAATAAAGACATCACTCAGATTATGCTGTAGTGGCTGTGATAGTTAAGATGGAGGGAGAATGGGAAGGTGGGCTGTGATGGAGATGGGTCTGCTACAAATGAATGGAAGAAGACAGAAAGCAAACACTGAGGAGGGACTATAGAAGTACTACTACAAAAATAGAAGAACGTCAAGGCAGAAGAAGGAAAATGGTGGTAGGATGGAAAAAAAAAGCAACAACTGGGGGAAGATAATGAGTAGGGAGGCATGGGAACAAAAGAGAACGAGAAAGTGATTGGGAGCTTGGACGATCAATTAAAGAAAGCACCAAAGGAAATAGTGAGGAAATACATGGCCAGTCAAGTTACAGGACAAGGGAGTAGTATGAAAAATAAAGTTAGAACAAAAAAAGCACAGCAGTGGAGGTGGAATTGCTATACTGGGAGGATTTCTGGTTGAGCAAAGGGGAGAATAAGGCACGTACCCAACCATGAAATAAAGGAAAATTATGGGAATCTAGGGTATACCAAACGTTTGGGGGCACATAACAGGAAAATATAGATACAGATAAAGAAATCAGAAACAGCAGAAGATCTTCACCAAGAAGATATCAGAGAACAGGGCAGGATGGGGAAGAGAGGCATAGACTGAGTAAGTAACAGGGAGAGATACTCAATACAAGGACAGCAATGATGGAGAAAAAAAATGTAGTACAGAGGAGGAAAGCCTGAGGAGCTGATAGATACCTGGCAGAATTTTATAAATTAGGAAGAGAAAGTGTATTTAAAAAATTAAGAGAAAAAAGTGACAGTATAAGACAGACAGGGAAAATAACTGATACATGAATAAAGCAGGAGTAGCAGCAATTCCAATGGAAGGCAGCAAAAATCAGTAGGACCCCTTAGATACATTTCCATTTTAAATACAAATATAAAAATTCTGGGCAAGGTATTGTTAAGAAGGCTGGATACAAAACTTTCAGATCTAATATGAAAGGGAGAAAATGGATGTATCAAAGGCAGAGTGGTGAGAAAGAACTGATATGTGCTGATGAAATTTATGGAGGAACTGAGCATTGAGGAGGCAAAAGTGGTACTATTTGACTTGCAGAAGGTCTTTGACACAGGGAGGTGGGAATTCCCATGAAAGATGATAGAATACAGAGGAATATGTGGGCTGTTCTTGATAGCAGTGAAGGCCACGTACAAAGGATTACAGATAAACAATAGAATTCCATCTAATCCAAGTGCACATGGGCTCCAGGCAGGGCTGCCTATTAAATCCAGAGCTTTTCATCCCGATAATAGATGAACTTGCAAGGGACATGAGAAGAAAGCTTTTGGATATGGAAAAGAACATCGGGTCAACTTGAAATTCTTTCTGTATATGGATGACTACATACTGATGGTAGAGATATACAAATTGCAAAAGGGGAAGTAATTGAGGTATCCCACTGATTTGACCAAGCCCCTGACCTATGTCATAACAGGAGAAAGATGGTAGCAGTGAAAATAGGAGCAAATAAATGCAAGGCATGCAGAGTTCATACTGGAGAAGGAGTATCTTAAATAAAAATGCCTATGAATCAAAGTGGTGATCACACTGTAGGATGCTATCAAAGGAAACCTAGAGAAAGTACAGTAGGAGAAAATCTTCATCTTAGCTGGAAGCAAAATTTTTATGATATTAGGCAGAGTCAAGTAATAAAGATGATGGTCACCTCAGTAGCAATGCAAATGCTAAAAAACCTACCCATAGACTCAGCAGAGGGGATCCGTACTTCAACACAAAGGAAGATAGAAAATGAGAAATGAAAAAGATTAGGAAGAGACAGAGACTCAGACAGACAAGGAAAAGAGGAGGCTGGGGACTTTCTTCATACCAATGATGGACCTGGAGAGTATGCAAAAGCATGCAAGGTAAACAGAAGGAAGGGAATGGAGAGAAGATGTAGATAGAAACTGAAAAGCCTGTGTGAAGAGGGTCAGCATGAAACTGGGAAAGAGGGAGTGAAGGAAATGTGTGATGGGGGTTACATCAAACAGAGAAATAAGAAACCGGCAAGCATGAGGAATATACAAGGATGTCCTCCCCGCGGTTGAGTAGTGTTCATTGAAGGTTGGGCGTCGAGCTGGCACCACGGCACTGTAAAAATCTACTGCCAATCATTAGCGGATCACAGTTCCGCTATGGCAACCCCTAACCGGGAAAAGCCGAAAGAAAAACAACAACCAGCTGACAAAAAAGGAGCAGGAGAAGAACAGGTCTTTAAGGCACATCAAGACGTGGAGGAGGAATTTGTTCTCCAGCAGAGAGTGGTGAACACACTACAGCTTCAGGTTGAAGTGAGTGGCAAAGCAAGACAGGAGCAGACAGCATGGGAAGGTATGAAAGTAAGAAGGAGAGAAGAAGGAAGATGGGCTGTGTGAGAAGGGAGATACAAAGGTAGGGCCAGGAGAGTATATGAGGATGTGAGGAAATGGAAGGAGGAAATGACTATGAAGGAATTAAGAAAGACCTAGGAAAAAGAAGGATGAACAAAGGAAGAGAAAATCTCACAAGAGATACTGACGGCAAGAGAGTTCATGCAAAAAGTGTATGCTGCAGGGGACTAACTTAAGATTTTTATATACATGATATTTGACCCAGGAACATGTCAAAGTTGGATGGAAGAAAACAGAATTCAATATGTTGGAGATGCAGGTAAATGGAGGTTGATCTGAGACATATATTGTAGGGGTATAAACTGACAAAACAGGTGCTGGAATGTGCAGTAGAAAGTTGGAATCAGACATACTGAAGAAAGAGGGAGCCAGAATGGAAATTCTGTTGTGTGGGATAGGACAGGAAGATGCATGATTGAGAAAAAAGAATGAAAAGGACTACAAATTATGGCATCATAATTCAGTAACATCATAGCTAGACAATGGGAAATGCAGAAAAGAGTTACAGAAGAGGAGGTTGAACAAAAAGTTGCAGGAAGTGATGGATGAAAAAACTGGAGGGGCTAGGAGAAAGAATAAGGGAGTAGTAGGAGTGGTTTGAGCATTGCAAGAATGAAAACTAAACAGAGGGGAAGGAAATGCCATGGATCTTTGATAGGAACTGGAAGTCGGTCAACCTCAGTGGAAAAACAGTAGTGCACAGTGCATGCAGTTTGCACAGAGACATTAACATTATACTGTCCAGTTCAGTAACAGAAAAACATCAGTGGTGGATATACTGTTTTAAATATGAAGCAAGTTAGATTTTTTACTAGTAATGACAACCACATAAAACCTATGAAAACTGTAACCAAGTAAAAGCTTGCTATTAATGATGTTATACATGTTTTATTTATTTTACATTTGCTTAACATGGAGGTCTTCCTGGACAGATCTGTTCACTTTCAGTGGAGGCCTGAGGGGAAAAGCTCCAGAGACAATTACTAACATACTATACATAAGATATTTACATGAGCATTGTAGAACAATATACATATGGAATGTAATAAACTATGGATAGCAGAGGCACACTTTTGCTTTTGTGCTACAGCAAAATTAATTAAATACAATATCTTAACTGATGCCATACTGACTATTACAGTCAGACATCATGGTCATGGTTATAAAGGCACTGTATGTTTGTAAAAATAAATTCTTTACTAAAAAAATTGTAGTAATCTATACTGATAGATATATGAATCAGTACTCCATTAATCAAACACAATACATAGTATGTTTGGGATAACAGTTTATCCATTTGATATACTTTGCAGTTTAACCCACAGTATGATTATTCAGAAAGACTTTCCCCACTTTAAGGAATTATGACAACAAATGGGTCATCCTTCTTTTGACAGATCACAATATAATTGTGGGTAGGAGGGCCAGCAAATGAATAAGTCCACAGATACACCTCTATCCAATCAGGAGATGGGTAATCTCCAGACTCATTTCTAATAGTATACAGATCAAACAAAAATCAATAAATAGTGTTAGAAAGAAATAAAGTAAGTAAAATGTGGCTAGGATTACAGAAAAAAGAAGACATTGCACATTTCCAAAGGTAATTTAAAGAACTATATCAACACATACCTATGGCAGAGCAGCCAGTAGAAGGAAAGAGTTATGTAGTGAAACATTGCCACCTGAAAGTATCACAAAGCAGGGACAAACATTGACTACAATAATTGAAATTAATAAATCATGCATTGAAAGAATGTATTCCAAATGAATACATTTAGAAAGTATGAAAATTAATAAACTGAGCAGAATTTTAAGCTTTCTGTAAAGCTAAAACAAAAAGTCCCTAACAACGATAATTATTAGCAACAGGTTAGTGTTGAGTAGGAGAAACTTATTAAAAGGAAGGATTTCATTTATGTAGTAAAAAAAGTAAGAAATGGTAATTGGTTAAAGTACTAAATACATTTCTATCAGGGAAAAAATGTAAAACCAAGTAAGAGAAGACGCTAGTTAGCAGCAATATTCCACTAAAGAAGAAAGTAAAACTGACTATCCGTTTTGTTCTGAGCTATCCTCTTCAGAAGGACTGCAACCTAGAGTACGCCTGCTGACCCTGTGACAAGGGGGCGACCAAAAAAAGAAAAGAAAATTAAAACAATTGTATTTGTATCAGTAGACAAGTTACCCATAAACAGAGCCCTAATGATATTCTTGTTGAGTTAAAGTACAAGAACCAAATATAGGAGAAAGAAGGTTGTCTGCATCAAGTTTATAAAAGAAAAGAAATGGGAAAATAAATAAGTTAGAGCTAGAAAATGATACTAAAGAAAACAGGTATGACGTTACCATGCTTAGGAGTAGAGTTAGACATTGAAACTGCTTTGACTATATTGAAAAAATTGCTATATCATTGGCAAATCCAGCAATGTGATTCAATACATTTTATTCAATATGGACAATGCAACTAAGTTCCCTGAGGCTATTCCATTATATAAGGTAAATTCTAAGTATATAAACTATGGAGATAATGTATTTTCCAAAGAAAGAACATTTTAGGAAATGCTCACTGACCAAGGACTCACATTAAAGAATACACCAACTGTGTCAATGCTTTAAGCTCAGGCAATTAAAAATATTACTATACTTTCCCAAATAAATGGGTTACTGGAATGTTTTAATTGAACATTAAACTCCAGACTTAGAAAAGTAACTGAGGAAGATGGTAAGAACTGGGACTAGTTAATACCACACCTCCTGTCTGCCATTAGAGAAGTACCACAAACCCCAACAGTGTTCAGCTATTTTAAATTATATGGAAGATACCTTTGCAGGCTATGAGATATATAGACACTTGGGATAAAGAGGAAACTGCAGCTGAAACTGTCATCAAACACTAGACCAACTTGAGCTGAAGGTAGTATATGAAAAGAAGCCAGGCCCCATGAAAAGGTGTTCCCAACAGAAATAAAACAACAATGGAATTCAGAGTTGAAGACAAGTGCTAGTGTTAGTCTCCTCTGAAGAAAACACATTTTAGGTTAAGTGGCAAAGCATGGTTGAAACAGCAGAAAAATTCAATGATGCAGACTACTGGGTTAAATAGTTTGATAAGGAGAGGTTGGACCAGATATACCATAATCCATATTCTGAAACCATGGGAAAACACATATCGCTGGAGTTAAATTCCAGAAAGTACGGACGGAAAAAGAAAAAAAAAATGGTTGCCAGGTAGATGGCACATAATATGCGCTACAGAAAGAAGAAATAAGGGTATTTCTGTTAAACAATACAGATCTGTTTTCAGAGTTACCAGACAGAATAGATCTAATTTAACACCATATGGGGTGGGAAAAGTTTAACCTAAAACCTCACAGAATACCAGAGTCGCAGAAAAAAATAGTGCTAGACAAAGTACAAATGAAGCTTAAGATGGGGATGATAAAGGGGCAAAGAAAAAAGTGGAAGAGTCCCATTGTATTAGTTCTAATGGGGCCACTAGTTTCTGTAATACATTTTTTTGGAAGCAGAGAAGCATTTCAGAAGTTAACAGCTACTCAATAGTATTCATGAATTAATAGAAAGGTTAGGGAAGTAAAGACTCTTAACTACATTAGATTTAACAAAGTAAAACTGACACATCCCATGAATGGCTGAAACCATAGAAAAGACAACATTTTCAATATCAGGAGGTTTACTTCTGTCTACTAAATTTACCTCTAGGCTAAATTATGCCTCTATGACTCTTCAAAGACTTATAAATAGAGTCCTAAAAAAGACATGTCAAACATGTCTCCACTTACCTAGCTGGTTTATCAACCCATTCACAAAAATGGGACTCTCATCTAGTTAAGGGCCAGGTTGTACTACAATAGCTAGGTTAACAGTCAGTGCTCCTATAGGCATGACTGAGGTAAAATAGTCCATGTGATTGGTAGGGGAAATATTAGGTCCCATAAAGAAAAATGAGTGGCAAATTTGAACAGTCCTGGTTCTAGGAATCAAGTTAGGACATTTGTGAGGCTATCTGGGTATTCCTGAATATTTCTAATCCACCTGGCCTCTATAGTTCACCCTCTTAAACATTTGACAAAATTAAATACACTAATGTTTAAGTGGATGGTAGAGGCAGAAAATGCTTTTAACAAAGCTTGTCTTAACCTCTCCAGATTTTAGCAGGCTGTTTACAGAATGTATTGATGCATCAGAAGTAGGCCTGGGGGGTAATATCATCTCATGCATTTGATGGGTAAAAATAAACCATATGATTTTGAGTCAAAAATTGAGTAAAGCAGAGACCAGATATTTCCACAGACACTGAGAAGGAATGTTTGGCAATCATGTGACTGCTATCGTGATAATATCATTGTTTTCTTGGCTGAGAATACTTAATTGACATAGGACATGGCTTGCATGTCGAACAAGCAGCAGGATTGGAACGCAGTGCTATGTAGTAGATGGGCATTGTCCTTGCAACCATTTAAGTTCACAATGAGACAGACCAGGCACTACCTACCATAATGCTTGCTACTTGTACAGTGCCCACAGCCAATCTACAGGGGAATGAAACTGAGGGTTGCAAGTTGTCAGAGTCAGTGTATACCTAAGGAAACTTGGGCATCTTCCTACAAAACAGTCAATGAAGAAGAACGTTTACTTTAAAGCACCCATGTGCTGTGGATATTAATTCCTGCTCAAGAAGGAATCATACCTCTCAGCTGTACAGATTTTCATAGAATGTCCAGATTTTTGCTTGTTACTCATAAAATCATGCTTTTCTGGCAAATCATTGAGGAATGAAGTTCAGAAAACAATGGCAAACATTTGAGATTCGGATTTTATATCCTTCAGAAAATTAATTCCTAATGGAAAACCTGTTTATAAGTTTGCAAGAGCAATATTTAAAAATTATCACTATTTTTAGGCCTTTGTCCACCCATTATTTTTGTTATTGTCCAGATTTCTTGGCACATTGTTGAGTGTTTCTCTTGAGGTTATGAACATAATTGAAAAATATACATACATCTCTCTCTCTCTTTATAAATGTATATATATGGATCTAGGATGTTTGCAAATGTCCAAATCCATAATAACCGAACACAATTTAATGAAAGTGCTTTTATCAAAACAGAGCTTTCGTTAAAGTGTGTTACAAAAAAAAAAAAACTACATTAACATTTATATATATATATATATATATATATATATATATATATAGATAGATATGGACACACACACACACACACACACACACACACACACACACATACATAGATAGATTGACTGACTGAGTTATGATTGCAGCACAGTCTGTTAAAAGCATTGCTTGAAGAAAGATATTTGTGGTGTCTAACACTGCAAACGTATTTGTCAAGTGAAGAAATCAATGACAGGAGCAGCATAGAATGTTGCTTTCCCTGAGGTAAGGTGTATGTGGTCTCAGTAAGGGGGAATGGTGCATGTGGTCTCAGTAAGGGGGAATGGTGTATGTGGTCTCAGTAAAGGGGAATGGTGTATGTGGTCTCAGTAAAGGGGGAATGGTGCATGTGGTCTCAGTATGGTGCATGTGGTCTCAGTAAGGGGGAATGGTGTATGTGGTCTCAGTAAGGGCGAATGGTGTATGTGGTCTCAGTAAAGGGGGAATGGTGCATGTGGTCTCAGTAAGGGGGAATGGTGTATGTGGTCTCAGTAAGGGGGAATGGTGTATGTGGTCTCAGTAAGGGGGAATGGTGTATGTGGTCTCAGTAAGGGGGAATGGTGTATGGGGTCTCAGTAAGGGGGAATGGTGCATGTGGTCTCAGTAAGGGGGAATGGTGTATGTGGTCTCAGTAAGGGGGAATGATGTATGTGGTCTCAGTAAGGGGGAATGATGTATGTGGTCTCAGTAAGGGGTAATGGTGTATGTGGTCTCAGTAAGGGGGAATGGTGTATGTGGTCTCAGTAAGGGGGAATGGTGTATGTGGTCTCAGTAAGGGGGAATGGTGTATGTGGTCTCAGTAAGGGAATGGTGTATGTGGTCTCAGTAAGGGGGAATGGTGTATTTGGTTTCAGTAAGGAGGAATGGTGTATGTGGTCTCAGTAAGGGGGAATGGTGTATGTGGTCTCAGTAAGGGGGAATGGTGCATGTGGTCTCAGTAAGGGATGGTGTATGTGGTCTCAGTAAGGGGGATGGTGTATGTGGTCTCAGTAAGGGAATGGTGTATGTCTCAGTAAGGGAATGGTGTATGTGGTCTCAGTAAGGGGAATGGTGTATGTGGTCTCAGTAAGGAATGGTGTATGGGGTCTCAGTAAGGGGAATGGTGCATGTGGTCTCAGTAAGGGAATGGTGTATGTGGTCTCAGTAAGGGGAATGGTGTATGTGGTCTCAGTAAGGGGAATGGTGTATGGGGTCTCAGTAAGGGGAATGGTGCATGTGGTCTCAGTAAGGGGAATGGTGCATGTGGTCTCAGTAAGGGGGAATGATGTATGTGGTCTCAGTAAGGGAATGATGTATGTGGTCTCAGTAAGGGGGAATGGTGTATGTGGTCTCAGTAAGGGGAATGGTGTATGTGGTCTCAGTAAGGGAATGGTGTATGTGGTCTCAGTAAGAATGGTGTATGTGGTCTCAGTAAGGGAATGGTGTATTTGGTTTCAGTAAGGAGGAATGGTGTATGTGGTCTCAGTAAGGGAATGGTGTATGTGGTCTCAGTAAGGGGAATGGTGCATGTGGTCTCAGTAAGGGGATGGTGTATGTGGTCTCAGTAAGGGGGAATGGTGTATGTGGTCTCAGTAAGGGGGATGGTTTATGTGGTCTCAGTAAGGGGGGAATGGTGTATGTGGTCTCAGTATGGGGGAATGGTGTATGTGGGCTCAGTAAGGTGGAATGGTGTATGTGGTCTCACTAAGGGGGAATGGTGTATGTGGTCTCAGTAAGTGCGAATGGTGTATGTGGTCTCAGTAAGGGCGAATGGTGTATGTGGTCTCACTAAGGGGGAATGGTGTATGTGGTCTCAGTAAGGGGGAATGGTGTATGTGGTCTCAGTAAGGGGGAATGGTGTATGTGGTCTCAGTAAGGGGGAATGGTGTATGTGGTCTCAGTAAGGGGGAATTATTGTTAATGTCAAAATGTTTGGACATGCCAAAAGTTTCAGCATTAGGGGTGAGAATTTGACTTGTTCCTATATTGGGATTAGAGTAAAGGACAGGGAAGGGGATATTTTTTGCTGTTGAGTGTGTGTATTTGTGTTTGAAGTGTTAATGCATGCCTTATTTAGAGAAACCAATTTTTGTAAGACAATGTGTAAGGTTAGGTTAGGGTTAGCAAATAAGTGTGGTAGCACAGGGGGATGTCCACCCATAGTCGTGTGTTCTAACCACAACCCTATGTCTTTGGGTGTGGTAGGAGCTGATGTGGAAGGGAACAATCATTTTGGATCTGGTCCTCACCAACATGTCATACAGATGCTCTGCTGCAACTGTTGGAACCTCATTTGTTAAAACTGGCCACTCATTAGTCATCTTCAAGCTGGTACTAACACCAAAACTCACAAAGGGAGAAATCAGACTAAAAACTTCACCAAGGCAAACTATGCCCTGAACAGGCAAGTACGACAACTTGTCGACTCCTCCAAGGGCAGCTTTGAGAGAAACTTAGCAAATATAGCCAAATATAACCATAAGGCCTTTACAGCTATGTACATTATCTAAAGGGTAAGACTCAAGCATGTGCAGAACAAGTGGCCAATGGTATCACACAAACTGTCTCCACAGAGATAGCAAACCTGCTAATGGATAGGTTTGGTGAAAATTTCATTCCCATATCCTCTCCTAACTTACAACAAACCTTCCCCCAGACATCCCCTCCACTCTACACATCTGAAGAGCAGGTCCTCAAAGCCTTGTCCAAGGCAAAAAAACACAACCTCTATCAGACCAGATGCCATCCCAGGCTGTCTTCTAAATAGGTTAAAACATGAAATATCTCCACCACTAAGTACCTTTTTCAATCATAGCTTAACCACAAGCTTTGTTCCTGCAGAATGGAGAACAGCAACAGTTATTTCCCTCCACAAAGTTGACTTGGCAACATACCCAGGGAATTACAGACCAATAAGCCTGCCCCACCTCATCTGTAAGTCCATGGAATGTATAATTATGGACCGCATAAATAAAGACATAGGTGACCTCCAAATCCTAGATCCTACCGAATTCGGCTTTGTGAAGGGCAGATCCTGTCTGCTAAATCTGGTGGATTTCTTTGAAAATGTGACCAAGGCCTTTGACAAGGGCAGATCTATGCACACAGCATACCTCAGCCTGGCAAAGGCTTTCAACACAATCCCACATTTAGGCATTCCCGATAAACTTAAAAAACTGATTGTACACCCTTTTATTGTAAGATGGGTTGCCAACTGGCTCACAAACCAGACACACGCTATCAAAGTGGGTGACTCCACATCAACCAGCAGTTACCAGTGGTTTGCCACAGGGGTCAGTGCTGGGCTCCCTGCTGTTTGGTATATACTTCTCAGAAGTTCAAGTCAAAACTAAGGAGTTGTGGTTGACAAAGTCTGTAGATGACTGCAAACTAGGTGCAATCATTGAATCCCCAAATTATGTCAGTATACTCGAGAAGGGTCTCTCACAGACCAACGACACGGTCTAAAACTGAATGTAAAGAAATGCATAATCATTCCTTTCAGCACAAACAATGTCCCCTCACACTATCAAATCAACAATACCTTAAGTACCCATAAAGTGGTAAAGGACCTGGGATCACAAGTTGACTCTACCTGTAACCTTAACTATCATGTGTTTACTGTAGTAAGGAAAGCTTTCTATGTAGCACTCTTTATTAGTAAAGGCATCACCTCGAGAGCAAAAGAAATTATAACCTCCCTATACTCAACACTTATACAGCCTATATTTGAGTATAATGCCCCATTTGACATGTATCATACTAAGCACCTGCAGCAATTAGACCTCAGAAGTTTCTAACAGGGGGGCGTGGCCAAGGATGAACACAGGATAGCAGCAGATTTCTTCAGCTCCACCAATTTCATTACACTGACAGGAATTAATTACTTAAAAAATTAATTTTTGAAGTAATTTTCTTTCTAAATATGTTTGTTTTATATAGTTCTTGAACTATATCTAAAAAAGAAAGGAAATTTTAACAATATTCCTGTCAGAAATCACATTGGAAATTTTCGTGTCAGTTTATTAGTCTGAAATGAGTTCCAGTAAGACAAATTCTCAAGACTCCAGCATCAAGAAAGAACTTCAGTCTCTGATAGCTATAATCCAGCAACTTACTGCTAAAATGGATACTAAAATTGATACCTTCATAGAAAAAACTACAAAACAAATAGACTTGTTACATATAGACCTGCAACAACAGAAGATCCAGATGACAGGCATAGAAGAAGCTGTGAATGACATGGAAAATAGAATCCAAGAACAGGAAATCAACACTGAGTTTCTGCTGAAACAAAATACACATTTACAAACAAAGCTGGATGACTTGCAAAATAGATCTAGGTGCAATAACATTAGGATTTTTGGACTGCCAGAAAATATTGAAGGTAACAATATTACTTCTTTTTTAACAACATGGCTCCCTAAAACTTTAGACTTACCAGAAGCATTCTCTTTTGGTATCGAAAGAGCACATAGATCTATAGCTAATACTAACTCTAACAAAAACTATCCTAGATCAGTTACAGTTAGATTTCTATCATATTTTGATAAAGAGATGGTTCTTAAATCTGCTTAGGCTAAAGCTCCTGTTAAAATTAATGAGACAACTGTGCGTTTTGACAATGACTATTCTTCCTTGGTAATAGCTAAAAGAAAAGTTTTTCTGCCACTAATAAGGGAGCTTAAAAAAGCACAGTTTAAAACATACCTTCTGTTCCCTGCCAAGCTAAAAATCTTCCTTCCTGATGGTCCTAAAATTTTTGATGACTTAGACTCTGCTTTACTGTTTATCAAAAAAAATAAGATTTTGGATAAAATAGAGAAAATGGAATGGGCTTGTCCTTTATTAAAGAGACTGGCAACTGAAACTTCGTGGAAGACTTCAGAGAAGAAGAAGAGACTAAAGAACAAATGATTTGTTCTGTTTTTTTTTCTTTTTTTCTCTCATCATTTTACTTCATTATTAATCTTCTTAAATATAGTTCCTGCATTTCCAGAAAGCCACAAATGTTCTGAAAAAGATTTAATCAAAGTTATTCTCTGTGTGCAAAGAAATGTTTTGTTTCATAACCAGTCAAAATATCTGAGGAACTAATAACAAGCTATTATTCAATTTGTTTCTCTTTCTGAAAAAGAGAAGTAAGGTCAGTAATTTGATACATTTTTTCTTTTTTCTCCTTTTCTTCTTTTCTTTGTTTAAACAATGACATTCTATTTAGATTATGTAGTGGGTAAAGGGTGGGGGAGGGCAGGGAGAGAAGAGTAATGAAAATAGGATAAATGGAATAATAACATATTTATTCCTTGTAAAAAGTTTATATGTTCTTCAAATGCTATTCCTAATTATACTTTCTTGATTATACTGCTTATGCTTGTTTGTAAATAATCTGTCATGCTTTAACTAATAATAATTAGAACTAAATAATAGTAAATAATATGTTTTATTTTTAACTCTATTAATATAAACAGTAAGTAATATTCCATTGTATATACTTCTTATAGCTTTCTCTTACATTTTTTTTATTTCTGCTTTACACTCTTATTTTCTACTCTCTTTTTCTTTTCTTTATTCTTTCTCTTTATTTTTTTCTCATATTAATATATAGAAATGCTTTTGATCATACAGACACAGTAAATAATAAGATTTGCATAAAAATTGAGTTGGGACAAAAATATTGAGTTTTATTACTTATTAATAACTTTGGGCTTAATTTCACTTACATAGAGCCTGTAATAATCTGTAAAATACATCGCGAAGGTTTTGTTATGTTTAGATGCATTTACACTGCTAAATGAATGTTTGTCACTAGTTTTTAACAAGTGTCCCGCCAAAATGTTAAGGGAGACAATCTGGGATGTGGGCTACCTCATGAACAGTGTCTTTGAGCTGTTTCAAAAGCTTCAACTCTCAGAATTCTCACAGAGAAGCAGAAAGCAGTCAATCTGACCTTTGACCCAGATATCACACTGACACATCACAGATTCAGGAAGAACACTCTACCAGGAAGTAGAACTGATGCAAATGCGACTATGTGAAGGAAAATGAACTCTTTGACATTTAAATGTGAGTTATTTTATATAATTACTTAAATATCTATGTTATAGTTCATAAAATATGTTAGTTATAATGATTTTAAATGATGCAGTTTCTTGTAGTAAGTAAATGTCTTATTTTAGAAGGCATAGAAAATGAAACATTTATTCAAGTGTTTTTGAAAATCTACTTGACTGCAGCATACTAATCTGTGTTAAAAACTTATGTTCCAAACATATACATTACTATAACTCATTTAATTCATCTGATTGACAAGCATAAATAACTTTATAACTCTATACTGGAAGAAATTGTCATGTGATATATTTTAAAGCAGTAGTATAGACATACAAAATACAGATGTATTTTTTTTTACAATAATGCAAGTGTTTCTGAGAATTTGCATAACTATGCAGTATGATTTATAACAATTTCTATAAATATAATATTTTATTCTATTGACAATAATGAGTATGAGTAAAATGCTCATATACAAGCAATTCAAGGTTTTTGAAGCTGTTGACTGCATTTACATGACAGAAAATAGATGCATCTTAATATATGTAATGTCTGAACCATATTAGCCAAAGTTTTTGATTTAAATGAATGTTAGAACTTATTTTTACATACTTTGAATAAATTAATATGTAAATATGCCTTCCTTTTTTTTTTCTCTCTTTCTTTCACTCTCTCTCCCTCTTTCACGTCTTTTATTTCTCTCTCCTCTTGGTTCCTAATATCAAGTTTATTTGAATGCTATTTGAATGCAAGTGTATTATATTACATAGATGTATATAGTAGTATGAATAGTTTTTTTTTTAAAAAAGTTTATTTTAGTTTATATGATGCTGTTTTATCAAATGTGTAGTCTTGTCTTGCTAGATAATTGAATTGAAAGCTGTTAATTTAAGTTAAATATAACCAGTATTAAATTGATAAGGTGGTAGCTGAGGTACTGCTGCTTAGGGTAGGGGGTTAACTTGAGTGGTAAATACTACTCTAAGTTGGAGTTTTTAACTCCAGGCTGGATGCAAGGTTTAATCCTTACATTATTTTCACTTGTTCATTGTTATATGTATATAGTTTTGACATCCACAATATATTTTGTACACTCATTGTCACTACAAACAAATTTGAATCCTATACAAAATCCCATAAGAGATTCAATAAATACAGCTATATTTAAAGGTACACCTAAAGGAGGAGATGTAACATTACTTATGTTGTTATTTGTTATTTTGATCATAAGATTCTTAAGTTTTAAAAATGCCAAATGACATCTTTAAAAGGAATTTCTTTAAACATTAATGGATTGAATAATCCGTGTAAAAGGGCAAGCCTAATAAGATACATTAATTTACATAAGGCCAACTTAGTCTTCCTGCAAGAAACCCATCTCTTGAAAAAAGATATTGATAAACTAGCCACAAACAAATATACAGTATTGGTTAGTTCAGAGCACACTCAGAAAAAAAGAGGAGTGGCTATTTTATGGAATAAAAGTATGCCCATTCCTAAAACCATTAAGTCTTATCAGGATGACAAAGGAATATTTTGTATGGTTACAATACAAATTAATGGGAAGACTTACACTTTAATTAATGTATATTGGATACCTGGAATTGGTATTAATACAGTGAAACATCATCTTGATAAGATCATATCATTCTCTATAGGAGATATTATTTTAGCTGGTGACTTTAATTGTATAGTACATGAAAGTGATACTACCACTATAGGAAAAAGAAGAATTACATCTAATGCAAAACATTTAAATGATTTTGCTAATTCTTATCATTTGAATGATATTAATAATCAGATAGATTCAAAATCATTACCATACACCTTTTTTTCTAACAGATACAAAACTTATTCAAAAATAGATAGGGTCTTTATTTCTAACCAGATGGTAACAGATTTAATTAATTCCAAAATCATTTCATGTCCTATATCTGATCATAATTCAATTGTTTTGAATTCATGATAAAAAATACTCATAATGTTCAGATCAAAAGGATACCAGCATACTTAACTCAACTAAAAGACTATAAAGAATATATACTTTCAGAAGTACAACATTTTCTAGACATAAATAATACTCCTGAAGTCTCCATTGTCTATGTTTGGGATGCCTTAAAATCATATCTATATGGACAAAGTATAAGATGGTATAATAATAAAAGGAAATCTTGAGATAAGGAATTGTTAGATATTCAAAGTAAATTAGACTCTTATAAACATAATAATAAAGAAAATATTATGGATAAGAAAGTCATTGAAGAAATAAACAAACTAAATGAGAAATACAAAGACATTTTAACTCATAAAGTTAAAATAACTCTAGAGAAATACAAGTTTAAGTCTTACACAATAAGCCTCAAATACTTACATAGACTTAAAAATAAAACAAAAGGTTGAATAAACAAAACCATATCAAAGAAATCTTTTCTCTAAGGAAAAGAAGAATGTTTCTAGTCTACCAGAAATACTAGATGAATTTAGAAATCACTTTCACAATATTAACAATAATAACATTAACATGGAACCTAAAGATAAAATAAAGGAGTTTATAACCACAAACATGAATAAAAAGCTTAATAAACAACAGATTAAACTATTGGACAAAAGTATTTCATATACAGAGGTTATTACACAAATAAATAAGCTTAAATCAAACAAAGCACCAGGTAATGATGGTATTATACCAGAGATATATAAAATCCTTTCTAAAAGTACATATTCATTAATACATAAGGTTTTTATTTTGGCCCAAACTGAGTTAATAACCCCCCCCAATCTTGGCAATATACATTTATTTCGCCAATTTTAAAACCTAATAAAGATCCAACTAGATGTACTTCATATCGGCCCATCTTATTACTTAATGTTGATTATAAAATGTTTATGAGTATTTTTGCTGATAGTTTCAAGACAATCATTCCCAGCATTATAGATATAGATCAGACAGGCTTCATTGTAAATAGAAATACTTTTGATAATATAAGAAGAACTTTAACATTAATTGATTTTGCAAATAGGAAAAAGAAAGATTTAACACTTATTAGTCTTGATATAAGTTCAGCATTTGATTCAGTAAGTTGGGACTATCTGTTTACCTTACTGAAGTGCACAAACTTCTCAGATGCATTTGTAAATCTAATTGAGCATTTATACAAAGGAACGTTGGCTTATATTAAGGTAGGAACATATGTTTCACAAAAAATATCCATTCTTAAAGGTACAAAACAAGGATGTCCACTTTCTCCACTATTATTCACTTTAGTAATGGAGCCTTGGGCTAATTTGATCAGAAACAGTACTGACATAGAGGGTTTTGAAATAGATGAAAATACAACATCCAAAATGTTTTTGCAGATGATGTTCTAATTATATCAGCAGGATCTAATTCTTCTATGCAGTCGCTATTTGATAAAATGATGAATTTTAAAAGTATTTCTGGTTTAATATTCAATGAAGAAAAAACTAAAATACTACCTATATATACACGAAAAAATATTCTCATTAGTGATTTTACTAAATATGTACCCAATTCAGGTCAGATAACTTATTTAGGTATAATACTATCTAAAGATATTAAATCTATTATATATAATAATTATAATACCTGTTTTCTTAATATACAAAATCGTTTTAATACCTGGAATAATATGTTTTTTACTATGGAGGAGAGACTTACAATTATTAAAATGATAATATTCCCCAAGATTTTATACTTAATACAATCAATAATACTTCCACCTACAAAAATAATTATCAAGAAACTGAATACACTAATGCTAAATTTCCTATGGGCACCTAATAGACCTAGGATTGCATTAAGGAAACATACTAATAGCTGGTCTCAAGGGGGTATTTCTTTTCCAGACTTTAATTTATATACTATCTCTTCTATTGTAAAAGTTATTACTTTATTAATAGATCAGTCATATGTCGCAAACTGGAAAGATTATTGGGAGCTAATTAGTATGCACTTCATGAAAATCTCCTTAACACATAAAAATATGATTGTAAATAACTCCATGTTATGGTTACTAAAGGAATTTTGTAGTTCACCTATTACACCTAAACATATGGTGTTACCCATTAAATATTATTATTAGCTATCGTAACTTTATATTCATGCACCCTAAGTATAGGGAATGGAATTTTATTATATTCCCTATAATGTATACTCAGGATATGCTTTTGTCATCTACTTCTGAAGGAACTCATTTAGCTATAGATAATGATCTAAAGTACTGGTATCAGTTGATATCTGATAATAAAGTTAAAAATCTAGATTTCTTAAAATAAGAATTTGATCTAAGAGAAACTTGCTGGTTAGAGGTTCAGACCTTTAGACAACATCTCACTGATAGAATAGATCTAATGTCTATAACAGTTAAAGAATCTATTCCAACACTGATTGATTACTTGATATTAAATTTACAACATAAAGTTTCTGATAAAGGTAAACTTTCATACATACATAAAATTATCAGACAAGAAACATTTTACAGTGTAGATACATACTGGAATTATTTCACTTCTATTAATGGGGACCCACCAAATCAACAAGATAAACAATATATATTGGAATCTGCCTATAGAACTATGTCTTCCATTGTCTGGAGACTTTATACATGGAAATTTTTACATAGATATTTTTATACACCTTTGATGATGAATAAAATAAATAATAAAGATAATCTATGTAAGAGATGTAATGTAGAAATTAATGCTGACTGGGCTCATATGTTTTATGACTGTATAAAATTGAAAGAATACTGGAAGTCAGTTAATGAATTTTTGCAGGCTCTTTTTACAGATAATTTAATTATTTCTATATCTCTTATATTATTCAACACACCTGTACCTCAAAGTGTTAAAAAGGTTAAGCTTCCCTTGTTATGGTCTATTCTAGCAGTGGCTAGGAAAATAATAACCAGAAATTGGATTTCAGATACACCTCCTTCATTCAATGAATTTAAAAATGCTATGAATATAGTGTGCCATATGGAAATAAACACAATTAGGTCAAGAACAACTAGAAAAGCATCTTATTATATTGTATGGGATAATTTACAAAATTTTTTAAAAAAATCCTAATTTCAATAGCATGGTATTTTAGTTTAATTAATTGATCTGATTGTAGTGGATGTCTTTGTAAATACTTTAGTTGTTTTGTTGAATGTTATAATCATATCTATTTTTAATTACTTGTATAAAATTGTTATGATATTTCTCTTGTATGTTAAAACAATAAACCTGTTTTGAAAAAAAAAAGAAGTTTCTAACAAAGATCAGCAAGAGGCTCTAGCATGTGCTTTACACAGACTGACTGAAGTTCCTGTCACTATACTCCGTATCATATAGACTTTTGAGAGGAGACTTATGCCTGGCTTAAAGAGCAATCCAATACCCAAACCTAATGAACTTGCTACATATCCATTAAAAAAAAAAAAAATACGGGATAAGGGCTACACATTCCAGGGACCTATATGGCCTGTGATTTAAATAGGATATGCTGGAGGGACAGATTTATCTCCCAGCAACTGCCGCATCTTTGGAACAGGCTATCATTTCATGTGAAACAGAGCAGCTCTATGACACTGTTCAAGAGGAACCTGGGAAAGTGGATGGGCCACTGTAAATTCTTACTGAGGATAGAGCTGGCAACCCTTCTGGACATGGCCAGCCATTACTAAATGCAATCTTGGGAACTGACTGACATTTCTATGGTATTAAATTGTGATGAAACTGCTTGGCATAAAATGGGTCGATAGCCTAGTAATCTCCTACAATCCTGTGATCCTTAACCCCAACCATACATCTCAACCTCTTAGTGCAAGAAATCTGAACAAAGCCTGACAAAATGGGGGGGGGGGGCAAAGGCCCAAAAATAGGGACACATTTTAAATATTGCTCTTATAAACTTAGAAAGTTGCTAGAATAACAGGATTTGTGTTAACATGCATTTTTTGAAGGATATGAAGTCTGAAACCCAAATGCATGTCATTATCTAATGACTTTAATCCTTAAATCATCACACTGATTTATCAAAAAAACACAGTTTTTATGAGGAACAGGCCAAAAAATATGAGAGAAATATCTGGACATTCTGTGAAAATCTGTATAGTTGAGAGGTATGACCCCAACCCTACACATTACAATAAAATACTCATAAGATACATGGACAGTGCTATCCTGCTGTGCATCTTCAGTATAACCCTAACCCCCACCCCCACAAAGTGTCCCGTTTGCTACTAGTGAAGTGAATATGCAGTACTACTCAGGTGGGAACCCTCACTATAGCTGTAACCCCCCCCCCCACACACACACACACAGTACCATGGATATTACTCATGTGATGGATGTGTAGTACTACACAGCTGTACACCCTCAATATAACTGTAACCATCCCCCAGAATGTACCCACAAAGTGGATGAATAGAACTACCCTGCTGTGCATCATCACTATAACTGTAAACCCCACCCCCGAGTCCCCTGTATGCTACTCATGAGGGGGATGTGTAGTACCACACAGCTGTGCCCCCTCACTATAACTGTCACCCACCCACCCACCAATGTGGCCTGTATGGATCTATAGTACTATCCATCTGGGCCCCCTTACAATTACTGTAACATCCCCAAGTGCCCTGTATGCTACTCATGAGGTGGATGTGTAGTCCCACCCAACTGTGCCCCCTCACTATAATTGTAACCCCCCCCCACATGGCCTGTATAGATCTATAGTACTACCTAGATGTGTCACCTCATTATAACTGTAACCCACCCCCCAAGTGGCATGTATGGATCTGTAGTACTATCCAGCTGTGCACCCTCATTATAACTGTAACAACCCCCCATAATGTACCCTGCACATCAGTCACAGAGTGGACACATAGAATTAGGCCGTGCAATTACTATAACTGTAAAACCCCCCCAAGTGCCCTGTATGCTACTCATGAGGGGGATGTGTAGTACTACTCAGCTGTGTACCCTCACTGTAACTGTAACCCTCCCCCACAAAGTAACTGTGTGGTACTTATGAGGTGGAGGCACAGAACTACAAAGCTGTGCACTCCACTATAACTACCCCCCAGAGTGCTGTGTATGCTACTTCTGAGGTGGATGTGTAGTAGTTCCCAACTGTGCACCCTTACTATAACTGTAACCCCCCTTCCCAGAGCACTCTGTATGCTACTTAAGATAATGTGTAGTACTACCCAGCTGTACCCCTTCACTGTAACTGTAACCCATCCACAAAGTTTCCTGCGTAAAAGTCATGAGTTGGATGCTTTGAACTACAATGCTGTGCACTGTCACTATAACTGTAACCCACCCACCAAGTGGCCAGTATGGATCTGTAGGACTACCCATGTGCACCATCATTATAACTGCAACCTCCCCCACAAAGTACCTCTATGGTACTCATGAGGTGGATGCACAGAACTACAAAGCTGTGCACCCCACTGTAACTCTAACTACCACCTGTGTGCTACTTGTGAGGTGGAAGTGCAGTACTACACAGCTGTACACGCCCACTATAAATGCATCCTCCCCCACAAAGTACCCTATATGCTACTCATGAGTTAGATGTGCAGAAGTACAAATCTGTGCATCCTCAGTATAATTGTAAATCCCCCTGTGTATCCTGTTTTCTACTCATGAGGTGGATGTTCATTGCTACCCTCATTGCGACTGCTATGCACCTTCAGTATAATTTTAATTATCTCCACAAAGCACCCTGTACAATATTCATAAGGCGGATGCATACTACTATGCCCCTGATATGCAACCTTATTATAACAGTAAACTCCTCATTAAGTACCTTTTCTGCTGAGCATGAGAGTACAGTGCTGCCTCACTTTGCCCTGTCCTGAAAGCGTAACCTCCCCAGTTCAGCACTTTAAATATTATGAAAGAAAAGGTAAATAGTACTGCCGTGCTGTGCTCTAGCATTATAATGATAATACCCCCACTCTTCCAGACTGCCACTGAGTCAGTGGGCTTCTCTACAGCTGGATGAGAAACCAACTCATCCTGTTCTATTCGCAGATGTTGAGCTCTCCTTACAGAATCACTGTCGCTGTGATTTGTAAGTGATTCCCTTGTTTTATGGTAATTTCTCTTTTCTTCATGTTTCTTCATCTGTGCAATTAATATCTGTAGACCTGGGTAATTCTGCACTAGTTTAATTCAGTGAAATGACTCATCATAAAGTTGTAACCTGAAAATTCATAGGTTTACCATATCAGGACCCCAGAGCCTGCTATATTCTGCAACCTCTTAACTCAGTCATCCCCTCCTTGAGCAATCTCATGCATCTTAGCAGAGACAGACATCCTACAATGTTGTATCGCCTTCTCATATGAAGAACCTCCCTATCTACTGCAATAGTTTGCAAAATGCCCCCTTGCTGTTCGCCTTACCTACTACTTTAGCACTGTACAAGCACTTAGTATATGGCTGTGCCAAATGGTCTCTTCAGATGAAGTAAGGTTGGATCTGTTGATCTCTCCATCATTCACTACATAGTGCAGCAACCTGAAGGAATACTTACCAATGTGGATTCTCCTTGTGAATCATGTGTGTTTTCATACTGTGACAAAAATGGCTTCTGTCCTATAGCTGCAGCATAATAGGGTGGCTGCCCTGCCCTGCAGGACACACAGTCTTGCCCCCCCACACACAAGAATGTATGTAAATAGACATTACACACACACACACACACACACACACACATATATATATATATATATATATATATACACAAATAAATATGTTCTATTTATAAATATATGTGTGACACAATCTCATTGCAACATAGTCTGATGTTATTTTTGCATTCTTTTAATTTAATGGCTGCACACTATTGTTTTTCATTGGTCATATAGGTTATTTTTCCATTTGCAATACAGGTAAGCAATAAATAATTACATTTTATTTTATGAGTATGTAGTTAGTGGTATAACCAGAAGAAGTAAATACAAAGGTGCAGTTTCCTACTAATTAAAAGGCATTCTTCATGAGTTTGTGCATCATCTTCAAAGACAATCTAGACTGCGGCCACCAAATGATATTCCACAGCAACTTCTTCAAAATGCTTCTTCAGTCATCAGATCCCCTCATTCTCACTCAATGAAATGTCATCAGTATACAATCAGATTAGGGAAACAACATAATAAGGAAGAACATTATTTCACTAAGCATCAGACATTTTGCTGTTTCCCCATGTGGTACAATAACTCAAATGTATTTCATTAATTAAAGCCACCCTTTACAGAAGGACACCTTTTGGTTCTCATCACAATGTTGCATACTATTTTCCATGTAAAGCCATGATTTACAAAATGACATTCAATAACAAGACATACTGCAAAAAGGGAGACAAATCCGTGATGTGCGAGGGAAAATAAATCAGGGCATTGTGAATAGTGGCATGATGTCGAAAAAGCAAATAAAAACTCATTTCTGGAATGTTGAGCACCATCCACCGAGAAGGAAACAAAATCTTTTGATTACTGTTCGCTGTCAGTATGTAATGCATGGCTGATAATGCATTATGTCAGTATATCTCTTTACAAAACACATAAAATTCAATGATCCACTCATGTCTCTCAATTGCAAGTGTAATATGATATATATATATATAAGCTTTGTATGTTTCCTGTGTCTAGATTATTTTAAGGAATCTAAATGGAAAGGTCATAAAACAAATAAGTGAAAAAAACATTGTAAATAAAATTATCATTTGTCTGAGAAATCTCTCCTCACCTTACCACCATATAGTTCCACCACTAGTCAGCGCTATCTAGATATCTTAACCGAATACGTATATAAATATATACTGTTTCAATATATCATAAAGGCACTGCAAAAGATGTGTTTTCAGAGTTCTGATAGCAGTCCATTTTTTCTAAGTGTAGAGCTCAGCATGGCAATTGTCATTATTTTACCAAAGCCTGTAACTGTAAAAATCCTGTTGATAGCCAATTAGAGACAGATAAAAAGATCTGAAGAAGACAGCTACAATACAAGTTAGCAGGTCTTCATTTCATACAATGTAATGTAATTTGTTCTTTTCTCTGGTGATCAGATGGCATGTAATGTTTGTGAAGAAAGACATATGGATACTGTATAGTTGGTCGGCAAAAAGTAATAATACTAGAAATGACTGGTTCCTGCAATTTGTTTTTTGCTGCATTGTAAGCAATGCCAGTACCTTTAAATATCTCTCATTGTTAAAGCTACATCCAGTAATTCTATGCTGTAGCATACTTGGTATACAATACCCATTCCTCCTCATGGCCCTGTTTCTAAATGATATTGTGTTAATTTTGAATTAGTCAGCATCCTCTCAGCATGTTGTGTTTGGCATTAGTCTGTACCTTGATGGATGAATAATGCTATTTCTTAGTAATGTCAGTTTTGATAACTGAATTTAGACATGTATCACATAAATTAACTGATAGATAATACAAGGAATCTGCAACCTTTGCTTCTTTCAGAAGGTTTGGTATAAAATATATTGGATAAAAGGATCGCAGCTAAAATGCCCATGGGAATTACCCAAGGTAAACATCTGCCCTTCCCGAGCATTTCCAAGAAGTCTGCACAGTAGAGCAAGAGGTCTACTTCAAGCTCAGGATGTCATCCTGTCATAGTTAAGAGAAAGAACAGCTTATGCCATTTTAAGTTCCTTTTGCTGCAAGAAGTGATCAGTTTGCAAGTCTGCTTGTTGTTCTCTTTGGGGTGACTTACATTGAAAAGTTCTTATTTGTGAACCTTTTTAACTGCTATTTTTCTGAAATAATAGACTGGACATTTCTGAAGTCCATGGCATCCTTAGTATATCTGACAAATTAAGTGTGCCTGTGGAAAGAGAGCCTTCCCAATCACCTCCCTTTGCAGTATCTCTTTCATATGGATGACAAAAAGTTACCTTCCTTTGAAGAATGCACAACTTTCAAGATAGCAACCATGGACACATGGCAAAGGTAGGCACAAGCAAGGCAGTGGTGGAGATGACTTCTCCTCCACAGTGTTCAAATGGGCAGAACTGACCAAGCCCCCAATCACTCTATTACAGTTCTATGCCATCCTTCACATTTGATGAGGGGAAGATTCTCCTACTTGAAAAAAAAGATGGTTGCACTCAACTCTGACATATGGGTAACAGAAATCAGAGCCAAATGATAAAAAGTTGTAATGCCCTTCATGGAAATGCATCCCATCTCCCGGGACTAGTTAGACCTAGTACAGCCGATACTGACACAGCATCTACATTATGGAACAGTACAGAGTACTTGTAGAAAAATAGGGGAAAAGATTTAATCTCAGACATTATCTGGTCCCAGAAAGATAGACCTTGGTGCACTATTCTAGACATTTACAGGCCACATAATTTTCTGTGGGATAAAGTTTAACATGTTAACATTGCAATTCTAATTCCTATTCCTTTTGACTATGGCTCTATTCCCCTTTCAGTTTGACAAATGTATACTACACATTGTTATGCACAGGGGCAGCAGGTGTTCAAAGCAGGAAAAGATAACTTCCAGTTCACCACCTTGCCCTCTGCTCTGTCCATTCTGCACAGAGAGTCTATAGAATGAATGACTACAATCCTTGCTCACCTTACCACACCATTCTTTGTTTAACCAATGTGTCTCCCTAAATATGCCCATCTGAGTCTTGCCACAAAGGGCAAATTATTCCTAAAAAGGGCAAGGCTTATCAGTTGAAGGCTTATTTAGCAGATCAGGTTTGGAGGACTGACCATTCAGCTACAGTGCTGCTGAGGGCACTAGGCTACATGTCAGCATTTATACTAATGGTTACCCTACTCAGACTGCATATGTGAAGAATAAAGTGGTACCTCAGGTACATATGATAACAGCAGAGCCTGTCTTTGCACAAAAATATTCTCTTGTGCTCCATCATCATAAGGGAGCTATCTTGTAACCATAACAAGTAGAAATTGGCAAGCAGAGTCAACATAAAACACATATTAATTATTTATTTGCACATATATCAATCTAAAAGTAACAACGGTCCTGAAATTCCTGATTCTAGCCTAGTGAGCCATTAAAATAGGTTATCAACTAAGGACTTAGAGAATAACAAGAGAAAATACATCAGTCTTGTGGAGCTTCCAAGATGTATGCACGCTGATCAGCTGCTTAATTTCAGCTCTGCCAGTGTGAAAACAACAGCTGAGAAAAATGGGCCAGTGAATGTCAGCTTAGGTAAAATTCAGCTACTGCCTAGTAAGCACACTGCTTGGATGCCAGTAAAGAAGACATGTATGGAACCTCAAAGAAAATCAATCAGAAAAGGTGAACTGAAAACACTGGCTTGCAAGAACCCTGTGGCTTTTCAGCAGAAAGCAGTTGAAGCTTTAGCTTTATTACAAGAGATGGCTTCTGGTAATTTACAAGAAAAAAAAACTCAGATGTACTCAGAAGTGATAAAAACAAAATAATCATTGAATGTATATATCATCTAAAATAACAAAAGGCTGGAAAATAGTAGAAGCTCTAACTAGGTATTCAAATGAATTGATAAAACTCAGGAATCAGAGGATGAAATGAAGAAAAGGCTGGTTGATTATGATGCTCCTCAGGAAGAGTTGTTTAAAAAAATAGTACTGCAGAGTAAGAAGACAAAATATACACAGAAAACCCCAAATTGTATGCTGTACCAGAAAAACTTAAAGTGACAGACTGTATTAATTTTATGAAACCAAAAACAAGCAATTGCACTGGTGTTCAGTGTCAAAATTTGATAAATGAAATGGCACATCAAGTGTATGCTCCAAACCTGGCCATGAGAAAGCAACCAACACCTATATTAGTAATGATGTCATCATATGAATAGAAAGAATTGATCCTGGCAAAAATGTGGCAGAAAGGAAAGGTATTAAAAATTGGAGATAACAGAGTGTTTTTAGATGCAGAACATGCTAAGGAGGAACTAAAGTTTATCCCAGAAAATGTTTGCCAATCTGCTTCTCATTCTTGTGACAATAAAACTCATAGAGAGACTTTGCCAATGAAACATTTGCCATTGGTCTAAAGGAAACTGCTTGAGCAACAGAAAATAAATCATAGGAGTTGACTAGAAGAATCAGGAATGCCTCAGTCATGAACTGGAGACTGGTGTTGGGAGACAGAGGTGAACAGGAAGAAGATGAGCAACACTGAAATAGGTGAATAAATGGGGGTCTATAAAGTCTCAGCCCCATTTGTGAAATATGACTTTGCATGAAAACGTGGCAAAGGAAAACAGGTGTTTTGTTAAGTTTGTAAAACATGTGGGTTGTCAATAAAGCATATACACCAATTTATGGCATAAATGTCCGGGACAAGAGGAGAAAAAGAAGTAATTAAGTAAACCATTTTGTGTTCTTATTAGTATTTATATTAACCTTTCATACATAAACTGCATGTCACATTGTACAGCGATTTTGTTTAGTGTACAGGCTGGGGAATTTTAAATGTTGGGGATCTTTGAATATGTTAAAAATATTAAAGTAAAAAAGTACTTTTTCTAAGTTGTAAGAAATATGGGCATATACTATAACAAGATAAGAAAGACTTGCCAGAAACAGGTTTAAGTTAATATAGTGCTGTGATCTGGGGCTGCTGGAGTGGGGTGGGGTGAAAAACGTACTGATAATAATTTCCCTTGTTTTTACAAGGGTGGATTATTTAGATAAATATCCTTGTATTAAGCTATAAACAAGTGTTTAAGTGATAGAGTAGTGATCATTCATGACTGGAGTTAATGTCACTTTCTTGTGTACCGTAAAGAATCCATTCATAATAATTTAATCAAGAAGAGACTGGTTCCCTTTGGCATAGTTTGGGCATGTTATTAGGTTAGTTATAATGTTATTAATCTCAGATTTTTTGGAGCAGCAGACTGATATTGAACTCACCTATAACAACTACATTTTGTGGGGTTTTATGGTTGTGTTGTATTTCCTGAGGCAATGAGTTAACTATAATCATATAATATAATTTAATACAATAAATCTAATCATATAATAGAACAGAACATAAAGATAACTTTGCACTGTCCAAGAAGAATGTTGTTAAAAGTGGAGAACAATATATTCAGTCATGTAAAAATAATGTTCTGTTGAGAAAAATAAACAGAAATCAGATGAAAAGATTAAACAAGAAGATGATAAGTATAGAGTTTAAGCTGGCAACAGAAGCATTGTGTCACTCTGAAATTATGAAACACAAGGTGAAATCAGATTGAGATTAACATGACAAATAAGAGAGCCCTGAGTGTCAGATGTGGGACACAGGTCATATTTTTAATCACAAGGAAGAGTGGGATTTTTCGTGAAGATGTTCTTTTATTTATTTATGTATTGCATTTAACTGGGAAAGTTCACTGGGCCTGGAATGAGCCCATTTTCAGTGGAGGCCTGGGGAGAAATGCTCCACAAAATTACATATCCTCTTATTTATTTACTTTTTGTATCATGCTTGAAGTTGTCTAGATACAATAAGATCTTGTTAGTTGCATGAGTACTAAAGAAGGAATTTGTACTAGATTGTTTCAGGCATTATGGAAAAGTTGAAACAGTCTCAGGCGTCATGTCATGAGTTGATATGGCAGATAGAAAGAAAGGAAATATCTAAATGATCCTTGCTAGCAGAGTATAGGAGGCATTACTTGCATGGATCTGTGTGTATTATTGCATGCTAGAAAAGCAAGGGTTCTAACCTGAACAGAAAATCAAAGATGCCAGTGTTCAGGGAGATGAAGTTGCATTAACAATGCTGTTACAGAGGGTAGAGATCTGCTGTGGCCCTGAATTGCTGGGGGTCACTAAAATGGGCATATTCCCTAAGAACATCTGCTATATCGTAATTTAGCATCACCGAAGTATTGTTTGCCAGAGAATTTCAGCAGCTCTTAACATTTTAGACATTTAATAATAATTTCTGCCACAAGCAAAATAAAAATACCTTCCTTCACAGCCATGCCACCATAACTATAACCTCAATCCCTTTCGCTACATTTTCATATTTTCTTTGCAAAGTCCTCATAAAAGAAAGAAATTGTAAAGGACAACCCCAGACAAATACAAATGCAGATATCTGCCACTGCTGTCATGATTCCCTGCTGTCATCCCTCTTGTTAAATTTAAATATTTCTTACTAATTTACTATCTGCAAATTGGTTTGAATTCCAGCTTAATATACATATTCTCTACTTGTTTCAGTTAATAACATCACACCCTCTTTATGCACTATCGCTAATGGTACTTATGACCAGCCTATTATATAGGCAACGAGGAATACTTTCTGTCTGCAGATGTCAGTTGACCTAGATGGATTAAACAGATAGTAAATAAGTTACAACACAAAGTTTGATGAGCTAAACCCTAATACTAAATGACTGCTGCATGTTTATGGATAATTGCATTTGGTAGTGCACAGTCAGAAACTAGATTGGCTAGTTAGAAAGAAAACTAATATGGCAGTTAGAAAAGTAGACTGGAGCTCTGACTTGTTAATGAGCTGCTTCCTGTGTCAACTGTACAGGGTTTGAATCCTATCAGCTTCATTTGCCTACTGTGATCATGAGCGGGTCACCTAATCAGATAGTGTTTTGTGGCAATAGGTGATTTGGGTTAGGCTATTCAATGGTCCCCTGGACTGCATGCCTAGTAACTACCTATGTCTGGAAGGACTATAGTGTATAAAGAAAGAAAGAATAAAATAAAGGGAAAAAGACACCCCTTTCACTGAAGAGCAATGGCTTAGTCATTTTGGCTATGTACCTAATATGTTACCGCAACTGTGCAAGTGCCTTCCTGGTGGCAGGAAACTTCTTAAGAGCCTCTGCAGTTGATTATAAAGATAATATGAATGACGTGGAAGGAAAACAGACATTAAAACCTAAATAAGGGAAGTTTGCTAATGATGTCTCTCTCAAGTTTAACTTGACTCTACCTCTGTCCTTGCTTTGTCTAATGAATATTTATTTTTAAAGCATATTTAGATCCCAGTACTGTGGGCCTGTTATCACTTTATCTAGTCAGTCAATCATTCATTTATCTCAACTGATGATAGGTTTAAGGTCATTATTTACAGTTTCATCCAGAGCTAAAATCTTGCTTACAAATGCAATTAAATTAATTTATTCAATATAAGAAGGCATGGTGTTCTATATCCCACCCCCACACACACTTACACATATTCCTGCACACTGTACACTCATTGTAATAATATTATATTTGCCAGTCAGCTGTGCTGCAAAGATAATCAAATACATTTCATTATTGAGAGATTCAAGTCTTTCACTTCTCTTCTCTTTTTCCTCTGTTGCCCCTGTTGAAACAACAAAACTTTAATTTCTGTATTACTTTCCATTTCATAGCACAGTATATTAGAAATCCAAACTTTATAAGGAAATTAAAATGTTGTAATACTACACTTTTATGTTTCCAATCAGGAGTATTTGCTTAACAGTCATTTGCCTCTCTTTTCATCTTATACAGTGGTTTCATTACATTTTTATAATCACCTCTCTGTATTTGTCACAGCTACAGTCAACCACATCTGCTTTTTTATTAGCACCTTGTATCTCTAATTATGCACATACATGTATTATGGAAATGTATCACATTTTCCTATATTATTAGAACATTACATGCTCATAACAAGATATGTTTTCAGTTTGCATCTTATGAATATATTTTCAGTTTATGCAAACCTTACAGATAGCTGTTATACATCAGAACAGTGTTTAACATTAAAAAACACAAATGAAAGAAGACTAAATGATATATAAAACCCTACTATATGAATAGGAGATTGACAAACCATATCCATATTCATATACAATTAAAATGCATTTATGTTTCATAGTGATCATCTGCAGGGCTTAATAAATTAAACAACCTAAGTTAGTGAGCGTAGTGCCTTCTTTTTTAAATTAAAGCACTGCAACCATCAGTCTGAGCCTCAAGATTAACAATAACCATGAAACCAGTAATTGTCTTAAGATAACTGTAGCCATAATTGCTACCCTTTCCAGTCATATAGCCTACATTTCTAGAATACAAACAGACTCTGCAGTTATAAAGTAATATTTTAATGGGAAGGTGACTAAACTGAACAGACTTTATAAATAGTCTCTGCTGAGGAGATGTAATATATTATTGAACGATAAAGGTAATTTATTTCAACACTGGAGAGCAACTTTTATCAAAAGTCACCAGAACTGCATGTGAGTAAGTTACTTTAAATGCTGAAGGTATACAGAGATTAGGGACTGATGCTATACTGTACTTCATTGCATTCTGTTTATTTAAAATCAGGTTTATTTTCAAAATAATTCTTTGACTTAATGCTGATCTTACTCATTGATTTCACTATATTTTGTATCACTTTCTTTGTATCTGTCACAACTACAGTCAATCACATCCATTTTATATTAACATCTCATTTATATAATTATTTACATGCCTACAGTATGGAAATGCATCACATTTTAGAGAAGGTCACTCAACCAGTCAACAAACTACAATAAATAAATAAAGTCAGAAGAAAAAGCCACTAGCTAGTATACGAGGGATTTTTTTTTCCAGTGACTTCAACTTTTTGACAGCCAAAGCTTGTTTTGGATTAGAATCGAAAGCTTCATCTGCCATAGTCATGAGTAATGTTAAAGAAATTATGCTTTTGTAGGATGTATAGTGTGAAATTCACTCTTACACCTACAAAACATTTTGGAGGGGCAAGCCACCTGCACTTGTGATAGAATGAAGCTGTGCCCCAACACCATTACTATTTTTATTGACTAACTTTGAGATCATTGCACCCCAAAGAGATATCTACTTTGAGATGCAGTCATTTTGCAGCTAGTATACACTTCCCTATAACTGCACTTTAAGTGTAAAGTTTCAAAAATCAAATTTCTGAATATGGAAATAAAAAAGTATTACAAATGACAATACAACTATATAAAATAAATATACAATATTAAAGTTGCATTAACATGCATTTTGATTGGTTGATTTAATTTCTAAACTGGTGCTGAGGTTCATCATTGCAAATTCTGATTAAATCTTTACTAGTCAAAAACACTTAATCTGTAATACTGGAAATAAAGATTTTGGTGTGAATTACGGGCATGTTTGTTGGGACCAGTATTTGTTATAGGTTTACATTCCCAGCATAATCTACTTTATATCATCTGTTGGAAGTGATCAGCCCATGATATATATGTACATAGAAATTTGAGAAGAACATCAAAACCAGGAAACTGATTAAGCTGGCAAGAGGCAAGAATTACTACAGTCACAAAAAAGTAACACAGGCAGATTGAAAATACAGAGATAATGGGTTTTGCCTTCCTGACAGCCCTTCACCCAACATAATGCAGACTTTGAAGACTCAAAAACTAGTCCTAGTAGGAGCCACAGTGACACAAACTACCAGTCTTATCTGAGATACTCTTCCTCAGATACGCAAACTTAGCACACGACCTTTAGAAAATACAGCAGTATTTCTCAATGGTCAGTAGAGCATCCACTCCAGACAAACCGCACACAGAATCAACAAATGAGGATAGCATCACAATTATGTGTTCAGCAATAAACACCCAATCAGTAGAGCAACAAGTGAAAACTTACATAAAAACCCTGCCCCAAGGAAAAATATCAACCTGACAGGACAACAAGGATACAGACAGAAAAGTACAGCACCCACCAGCCAGGATGGGACCTGAGAAAATCAGACCAGCCCTCCCACAAACATGCACAAGAAGAAAATCTGGAACCTGTCCAGGGCACCAGTAATAGATGTTAAAACCAAAGTAATGAAAACAGGGCTTGCCTTTATTCCACATAATAAAAGCAACCTTGCCACTAAAGGCAATGACTTTAAGCTGTTTTGAAGAAAACTGAATCTTAAAATATTTGTTCATTAGAGAAACAGGCAACTGGGAGGAGGTAGTGATCTAGGAACAGAACAGCGGGCAAAGAACAACAAGAACAAATGAGAAAACCAAGCTCCTTCTGCCCCCAATTTTACCCTATTATTTGGGCATATGAAGAGAAATGTGAGGATGATACACACAGAAGTCTAGCTAAACTTTGCAAGAGGAAATGTTATAACTTCATACAAGAAGAACTGTCAGACTCTAAAATGACTTAGTAAAGATAAAACAAGGAAGATTATGAAAGCAGATGGGGAGAGATAGCATCTTCATTACGGACAATGAGATATGCAATCAAAAAACTGAAGAGATGCTAAGGAATCAGAATTTCTACAAGACAGTGGATATTGAATGAGTCAGAAAAGTTTACAATTCATTGACGTTAAACTGGCTAAGTTGATTTCAAGAAGATGATTTGTTCAGCTTTATGAGAGCCCCTGATCTTAGGATACCACAATTTTTGGGAGCCCAAAACCTCACAAAAATGTCGATAACTCTCCTTATCACTCAGTGGTAGCAGGAGGTGGTTCAACCAATGATACTTTCTCCATTTATATGTAATTTAAGATTAAAGAGCTTGCTAGAAATGTTCCCTCCTTCATTTTTGACTCACTCAGTTTCTTGAAAATAATCAGAGAAATAAAACTGCAACGGGAGATGATACTAGTCATTTATGTGGAAGCCCTGTATGGTGTTCTTCCACATAGCTATTGTACTGATGCTGTGAAAGAGTACATGGGCTCAAGGACCAGCACCAACAACAGAAAAATTAAAGCTATTGGGAATATGCTGGACAGCATACTGACCCAAAACTACATTCAATTCTATCCAATATGGTACAAATGAACAAGGGGATAGCTATGGGAGCCATTACAGTCTGCAGCCTAGCCAATGTAGTTTTGTTAGAAGGGAAGAGAACCCCATCTCTTCCTCAGAATTCTATCAAGAGACAGATTGTTTTTATTATTTTATTGATGATGGAAAGAGTCCCTGGACAAGCTTCACAACTTCTTCTTCTACATTAAAAACACCACAGACTTTTTACACTTCACCAGCCGTTATAGTTACTATAAGTTGGAATTCCTAGACATCACCATCTGTAAGAACAGAAATCAGAGGAAGCTAAAGAATGACCTTTACAGAAAACTTAAATGAGTGAATTTACTTCTACATGCTAACAGCATGCACCCCAAAATTACTAAGAAAAATGTCATCAAATCACAGGAAACGAGAGTAGTCAGAGTCTCTGGAAATGGACTGATTTCTTACCACCCTAGTTCAAGTTCAGCAAATTTTTTAGGAAAGAGTATACTATGATAATTTATTGGTCAACATATTGGAACCCATAAAAGTCCTCAAACAAAATAATGATACATTTCTGCTAAACCTCCCTAGAAGCAAACTGTGACATGCCACACAATCAAGTATCAATGATAAAATGAAAAACATAAAAGAAGTATGACCCTAACTTACGAACATTTAATAAGAAGAAAAATGGTCAAAAACTGGAGCATCATAATGGGAAATCAATCTATCAGTCAGGTTCTAGACCCTCAACCATCCTTCATTTATCAAAAATGAAGAAATACTTTATGTTGGGTAGAAAATGAAAAACAAATCAGTATATCCACAGAGTGACAGGTAGGAACCTTTGCATGCAACCCCCCAGGCTGCAGATGCTATGCATTCATGAGCCAGAAGAAGTATTTTATATCTACAAACTTGAAAAAGAAATATGTCCTTACTAACGTATATAACTGCAATAGTAACTTGGTGATTTTCCAGGCAAGTTGCACAAAACTTAAATCATTTTACATTGGAAAAACACAGTTAACATCTCAAAATAAGAGTGACCAAACACCTCTCAGACATCTGGATTAAGGACTTCTGCAACCCACTCTCTAGACATACTGAGGTCTGCAGGAACTATGAAAAGTTTGTTTATCACAACATTGGGAGCCCATTACAAGGCAATCTGAATGCAAAGCTAGAGAAAAAAGAACCTGAATAGCAGATTCGACTCAAAGCTTACTGGAAGTCACATACAATCAGACATGCTCCATTAACAGCATTCTGGAGTTAAAGAAACTGGTACATGGCAACTTTTACTAAAAGACAATACACATAAACACCCAGATCTGCTCTGAGTTACAGCACAATGGCAGAAAAATTACAGAACCAACTGATATTGCCAATATCCTGGCAGATAGGTTCAGTGCTAACTTTACCCCCCTCTCACCCCCTAAAGGGCCCGTATCTATACAGGAAGAATGCAGAGTCCCTGTAATTACAACTACACAGGTAAAAGCAGCACTCCCTAAAGCCAACAACACAGCATCCATGGGACTGGACAATATCCCAGGCTGCATTTTACATGCACTTCAGAATGAACTGGCTCCCCACATAAGCACCATGTTCAGTCATAGCCTCACGTCAGGCTATGTGCCCACTGAATGGCACACAGCAACAGTTATCCCACTCCACAAAGGGGGAGCCACCACTGATCCGGGGAACTATCACCCTATTAGCCTGACGATCCTGGTCTGCAAGGCCATGGAACTTGTAAACAAAGACATTGGTAACCTCAAAAATCTGGACCCCATCCAGTTTGGGTTTGTGAAAGGCAGATCATGCCTCCTGAACCTGGTCGACATCTTTGAGGCAGTCACCAAAGCTGTAGATGAGGGAAAGGTGGTTTACACAGCCTATCATGACCTCGCCAAGGCTTTTGACACCATCCCCCATTCTGGAATTATAGCTAAACTCACTAAACTAGGTATAAATCCCTATGTCACAAGATGGGTTGCCAACTGGCTCACTGACAGAACCCACACTGTAAAAGTTGCAGACTCCAAATCTGACTTAAAACCAGTGACAAGTGGAGTACCACAGGGTTCAGTCCTGGGTCCTCTCCTGTTTGGTATCTACTTCTCTGAAGTACAGGCTAACACAGAAGGCCTCTGGCTAATGAAGTTCACAGATGACTGCAAACTAGGAGCTATAGTCGAATCCCCAAATGATGTGGACATCCTACAGAAGGGCCTCATAGAGACAGATGCCTGGTATCAGAGCCATGGCCTCAAGCTCAATGCTAAAAGGTGCATTGTTATCCCCTTTAGTAAAAACTCTGTGCCCAAGAACTGCCACATAGGCGTCAGTCTTCTTAATGCCGAATGTGTGATAAGAGACCTTGGGACCCAGGTGGACAGCAGTCTCTCCTTTGATAATCACATTGCCACAGTAGTCAGGAAATCCTTCCTCGTGGCACACCATCACAAAAAGGCTCTCATCCAGGAAAAAAGAGGTCATTGTTCCCCTCTACTCGACACTCATTAGACCCATTACAGAGTACAATGCCCCTTTTGGAATGTACCTTACAAAACATCTGCAGCAGCTGGAAAGGCCACAGAAGTACCTCACAAAGAGGATTAGTGGCCTCAAACAGATGCCCTACACTGACCGTCTCAAAAAAATCCAGCTTTTCTCTATAGCATATCGCCTACTCTAAGGTGATCTCTGCCTAACATATAAAGCTATGTCAAACCCAGAGCCGTTGGACATGCTACACCTAAAGAAATCCCAATCCCTCTGAGCTACATGCTCTAGGGACCTAAATCTTGTCATCACAATAAGCAGGATATGCTGAAGGGATAGATTCTTGTCCCAGAGACTACCCATACTCTGGAAGAAGATACCCATCTATGTCAAGCAAAGTTCCTCATTAACACTCTTCAAGAAAGATCTTGATGAGTGGATAGGAAATAGGAAATACACCCCGGGGATCACTTCTGTGGCTCTGCTCGACAGGGGCACAGGAAATGTGTGTGTGTGTGTGCATATATATATATATATATATATATATATATATATATATATATATATATATATATATATATATATATATATATATATATACACACACACACACACACACACACACACACACATATAGACTATATCTATCTACATCTATATATCTTATGCATATATATCTATCTATATATCCATCTATACATACATATGTACATAGCTATAATATTTCATGTCTATGCTTGAGTTTAATTTTCGCTTTTTATCTGTAGAACTAAATGTTAATGTTTGTCTTTTCGTCTTTTCCCAGTTAGGGGTCGCCACAGTAGAACTCCTGTCCGCTACTGATTGGCAGTAGATTTTTATGGTGCTGAGTTGCCAGCCCGATGCCCAACCTTCAGTGAAGACACGCCCATTCACGCATGTCTTTCGAACGCCACTCGACCACGGGGAGGACATGCAGACTCCACACAGCAGGCACTCCAGCCAAGAATCGAACAGGAGAACCTCTTGCTGTGAGGCAACAATGCTACCGCTGCACCACTGCGACTGTAGATGTTAATAATATATTTTATTAATTATATGTAGTTTAGGTAGGTTAGACTTTTGATTTTTACTTTTACTTCCATTGCACCTCTTTCACTTATATTTGGCTTCCAAGGATTCATTTAATGTCAGTTTGAATTGTTCATATTATGATATGTGATCAGTACCATGAACTACCATGCTGGCACATGCTAGCACAATGAGGTTTGAGGAAGCCTTTCATTTCATTAACAGAAATAGGCAAAAGCTTTAAGATAATTTTTGGATGAGCACCAAGATGAAATATAATTTTACTTAATACAACTAACTATATATATGCATGTGTATGTAAGGTGTGTGTATGTACACACACACATATATATATATATCTATATATATATGTATGTATACACACACACACACACATATATATATATATATATATATATATATACACACACACACACACCTATATCTATATATATATATATATATATATATCTATGGGTCCACTTTTGAATGTCAAAATTCAGAACTCTCGACATTTAAAAGTGGGTTAAAAAAAAGAGAGAGAGACTTGAAATAAGGTGTTTGCAGGGGGGCAAAACCCCCCTGTACCCACCACCCCCCACTTAAATATACCAACTCTGAGATTGCGCTACAGTGAAGAGAATGGTAATGGTCCTGTTGCCCTTACCGTTCTCTGCACTGTAGTGCCATCTCAGAGTTGGTATATTTAAGTGGGGGGCTTGCCCCCCTGCAAACAGTTTGTTTTACTTTATTTATTTATTTTTTTTAACCCACTTTTAAATGACGAGATTCTGAAATCTCAATGTTTTTGGTACATTTTTTTAAAAGTCGAGATTTCGGAATTTCAATATTTAAAAGTGTATATATATATATATATATATATATATATATATATATATATATATATATATATATATGTATTATATATATACATATTTGCAAATTACATATTTTTTGGTTTGGAATGAGTATGTCCTTATATACAGCCCATCTCTGACCCTTTCCTTTTTCCCTCCGTTTGGTTTTCTGACCCTAGAAACTTTCATAAATACACACACAAACATCTTCATACTTGCTTTTTCTTTTATCTTGTTTTACTGCTTACCCTGAGGACAATTTGCTTTCCTGTTTCTTTTCTAAAGGACTTCATAGACTCATACATGGTTGCTAAATTCTAATTACACCTCTGCCCTTAGCAGCATAGTTCTTTTTTGTACTCTGATAATCACCATGCTCTTCCCCTCACCCTTCACAGCAATTCACATAGAGTTTAGTCTGCTCTGTATTATTATATTCTATAGTAATGTAACAAAAATACAGGACTATATGCTTGCTTTGTTATTTGGCATTATATGTAGCATACAGCTCAACAGCCTGGTGTGCAGTGAGTTTGTACTTACTTGGATATGTTGTAAACAGCACCATTCACAATAAAGATGCAATCTATGTATGTACTACTGTTCCATTCTCTGTCAGTGAATGTGATCTGTTTAAGTGCTGTTGGATCAAAGACTTCATTGTGATTTACATGACTATTTATATGGAAAATAGAAAAGTATATATTACTTGTTACTGCCATGTATAACAAAACCTGATGAAGCTCTGACAAGGGCGAAGGCACTCATCTCTTGTTTTAACTTGGTTTAAACAAGCAATGCCAGCTATATCATCATCATCATCAACCCCCTTCTTCCCATCTTCTACTTGGGTGCGGAGTGTTGTGTTAACTGTCACCATCTATCTCAGTGCAGTGCCACACTCCTGCCTTCTTTAACGCTCAAGCCAGGCTGTGGCAGATCTTCTCTAACACAATCCATCCACCTCTTTGCTGGATGCCCTCATTTCTTCTTACATTTTTTCTGTCTTTCCCAAATCTTCTGCACTAGATCGTCTTCTACCTTTCTGCACATGTGCCCGAGTCATCATAATCTGTTCTCTTTGATCTTTTCTGCATTTGGAGCTACTTTGGCTTCTGCTCTTATGTCCTCATTTCTATGTCTGTCCCACAGTGTGTATCCTACCACCCCTCTCAGGCACTTTATTTCCGTCACCTCTAGCTTTCTCGACTGCTCTACCTTTATTGCCTCGGTTTCTGTACCATACAGTAGCACTGCCACAGCACTGACTTGTACACCTTACTTTTTAGCTTCTTTGGCATTCTTCTGTCATACACTGTACTTGACACACTCTGCCAGTTGGCTGCAGCTCCACTGATTTTTGCTTTGACCTCTTTATTCAGACTTCCCTTCTCCTCAACCACCCCTCACAGAAATCTGAAGCTGTTAACCCTATTCCACTATATCCCCTTCTATCTCAATTCTCAGCTTCCTCTGATTTCTCCAATTTACTGCCATTACTACTGTCTTATCTATACTTAGCTTCATCACATGTGCCTTCAGTTTTGCATTCCATTCCCCTATTCTCTGCATATAGCTACTGTGTTGATTTTTCCCCTCATACCTGTTTAGTAATGTAGTCCATCACCAATATGAACAACAGTGGGCTCAGAGCTAAACTCTGAAATACACCCATTCCTGCTGGGAACCCTTCTGTGAGACTGAACACTGTTCGTACTTGGGTCCATGTATATAGCCTGCAATAATTCTAGCAATTTTTCTGGGACTTTGAACCATTGCAGTACTGTCCAAAATAGCTTTCTTGGGACCTTATCAAATGCTTTCTCCAAGTCTAAGAATGCTCACTTAGACTCTCCTCATCTCTTGCTTCTTCTCACCTATCTGTCTCACTCTAAACATCAGGTCAGTTGTGCTGCATCCTGATCTGAATCCAAACTGCTCATGTCCCATCTTACTTTCTACTGCCCTGTGTATCCATTTATCAGTCACCCTCTCCAGAACTTTCATGCAATGTGACAGAAGTTTGATACCGCTGTACTGCTCACAGTTGTGAATGTCCCATTTGGTTTTGTACACTGGGGTGAGTGTACTTATTCTCCAGTCATCTGGGATACTCCTTTCTCTCCACACTGATATGAGTAACCCCAGGAGCCATTTCTCTCCTATCTCACCCATCTTCATTATCACATCTTGTATGACCTTACCTGAACCTGCTGCTTTCCCTGACTTAGTTTTCCTTAGTGCTATTCTGACTCTTCTAGGGTGAGCTCATTTTCTTCCATCATTGTAGGCTTTGTCTGGGGCAGTACAGCTTCTGTGGGGTTTTCTTCATTCAGAAGCTGCCAGAAGTATTCCTTCTATAAGCTTTTGATGTCCTATGGATGGGTGAGCAGGTTGTTGCTGGCATCTTTTATGAAAGGCGTCTAACTATCTCCTTTATCTTTCTGTCTTTGCCTTGCAACCTGATATAGTTTCTTTGTACCAACTACTGAGTAACTTTCCAGAAGTTGATAGAGTGCCTCTGATGCCCTATCTTTGCTATTGTAACACTTTTTTTAGCTTCTTTGTTAGCCAACCAGTATTCCTTCCAAGCCTGGTCTGTCGTTTCTATCGCTCAGTTTTTCCTGCACTCCTCCTTTCTTTTGAGAGAATGTATAAGTCCAAGAAGTCACCACCAGCTTTCCTTATGTACCTTATTAACATACCTTGCTTGGTTACATATCTCTTCTGAGGTCCTCCCATATGTTGTTTTGAGGGGCTGTTATTTTTCTTCATCTCCACCTATTTCCTCCTATTCTTGGGGTGCTAAAGCCCTGAGTAGTTCCTTGAACTGTTGTGCTTTCTCTCCAGTCAAATTCAAGGTCTTCAGCCTGGTCTCTATTGACATTAGAGCCTTTTTTGACCATTGGTTGCAGCTGATTCTGGCAACCAGTGGTTTATGCTCTGGGCTGACTGCTTTGCTGGGGATGACTTTACAATAACTGAGTCTAGCCCAGTGCCTTTTCCTTAGCCAGGAGTAAGTCCACCTGAGTTGCATGACGGCCACTCTTGTATGCGATCTTGTGACTGTCTCTCTTTCTGAACCATGTGTTGGGTAATATCAAATCATTTGCCAGATGGAAGTCTAGAATGGCTCTACTTCTTAATTCCTGTTGCTACACCCATGTGGACCCAGGTAGTCTTCATATCCTCTTCTACCTGTCCCAATATGTGCATTCATGTCACACATTATCAACACCAATTCATGATGTCCTGCTTTATCTAGTAGGTCCTGCAACTGTTGTATGAATGCACGCTTTTCCTAACTAACACAGCCCTGCTGTGGGGCATAGGATGAGAATATAAATATCACCCTATCACTAGGCTGCAGTCTGATTACCATGAGTCTGCCTCTGTTTCTGCTGATATCTCTCACTTCCTTCTGATGCCTCTCTCTCACAATTCCCACACTTTTTCTAGCCTAACCTTCTCCTGAGCAGTAGACTCTGGATTCCAAGCCAAGTGTCTTTGCTGTACTGCCCTTCCATCTTGTCTCTTGGATGCATAGGATGTCCAGCCTCTTCCATACCATCATGTCATCCACTTCCAAACTCTGCCCTGTCAGTGAACCTGCAGTCAGTGTAGCAATTCTTACTTCATGTTTGACAGGTTGATTGAGTTTATGTCCAGCTTTTGCTCAACTGAGCTGTCCCAGGTAAACCAGGCTGGACAACTGTACACCAGCCGGCTCATAGCTTATTGACCCAGGACTGCTAGTCTTTATGGTGGGAACACTTGTTATTGACCCAGGACTGCTAGTCTTTATAGTGGGAACACTTGTTAATAGAGGCACATATGCCCTCCATATTTCTCAACCTCTTAGAGCAAAAAATCTGGATAAAGCCTAAACTGATGGGGGGACAAATAGGGGTAGGTTTTAAATATTGCTCTTACAAACTTAGAAAGGTGATAAAATAATAGGTTTTGCATTATCATGAATTTTCTGAAGGATGTGGAGTCCTAAACTCAAATGTTTGTCATTTTTTAATGACTTAAATTTTCAGCTACTTGCCAGAAAGATACAGATTTTAGGAGAACACACTAAAAATATGAAGCAAAAATCTAGACAGCTGAGAGGTATGCCTCCCACCATTAGCATGGGTCCCTGGCATAGGTCAGAATAGACCGGGTCCTCTACCCACTTATTACTGGCAGATACCCATGCTCATTTGATGACATTAGTCAACATGACTGAATTACTTAGTTCTATATCTTACATCATCGATTGGCTAGCCCTGCCATAGCACACAGTCTGTGATTTGGGTTCTCCTATCTTGAGGATACTGTGCACTACAGTAGATGCCCAAAGTGGTTGGTCTATACAACTCTTCCCTCTGTAGGACACCATATAGAGCCTGTACTACTACCCACAGCTTCATTCATGCAAATACTCATATAGGTAATTTTTTTTAGATGGAGCATTTTGTATGGAATCACATTGTAGCGGGATAAGGGAATTTAACATTACTCTGCTGTTGTGCAATCTCAGACTTACTATATATAATTATCAGGAAGTGTGGGGTGTGGTGAAAAAAACAAATAATAATTATAGCTTTTCATATTTTAATCACTTTAGATTCACTCTAAAATGATCACTCCTTGAATGTTCTCTCTTGCAAAGGATCAATATTTTATGACACACTCAGATGTGTATACAGTTATCTATTATAATAGCATTATTGTATTATAATTCAATAATAAATATCCAGATTTATGTTTCCAGTATTATACTGCTTTCAATCACATATTAAGCTGAAAGTTTACTATTGGCAGACCATGTTATGCACAAAATGATGTTATAAGTGAATCTGAAGTTCAGTCCATATCAGGTCATCTGAATTTAAAATGAGAGCTCTGATTCTGTAGTCTTACAGTAAGGTGCTCAGTCATGTTAGTGTCTTCCAACAACTAAGCTCCTTTGTTTATGAGGCACAACACTTTGCACAATGCTTCAGAACAGTCACGTCTTATGACATACATTTGCTAGTATTCCTCTTATAATATCATTAAAATTATGACCAAACATAAACTACAGAAGTCACACACTTTACAGTAGTCTGCACACATTTTACTGGTCAGAATTACTGATAACACCAAAACTGCAGGTGTTCTTCATATGAAAACTACGAGCTTATTTCAATAAGTTACCATTGGTCAGACTCTCAATGACTTAATAAATTAGTTATCATATTAGCTGTTTTACTAACTTATTGTATTAGCTATTGACCTGATAGCTGTCAAAATAACTGTGCATGTAAATCTCTAAGTTGTTGGAATCTCCAGGACCAGACCAATGCCCACACTACTAGAGAATGCCTTGGAATGGATATCTGATAACAGCAGATCAGAAATAACTATTATTGATGACTTTAATCAGGGCAGGCTGCAGTGGAAGTACTGAGACAGAAATAGGATGAGACAGAGAGGACAGTCTGTTAGAGAGCAGGATCTACAAATGCTGACACAGTATGAATTAGAGTACCAGGGATAGCAGCTGTAGCAAGGATAAGTTGTTTACCTTGCCTATTTGCTACTATTCAGAAACAGGGAGTCAATGTTGACCTCCTTTTTTTTCAGTCCTCAGATCCTTGAGGAAGATTTTTTGGCCCTTTTCTTCAGATGGGAGGAGTGTATGTCAAATATTTATTTTATTATTTATTTATTTTATTTGCTTTTGTTAAAAGCTGGGCTGATGTGAGCCCATTTTCAGTGGAGGCCCGGGGAGAAAAGCTCCAAAAATAATGTAGATAATAAAGACTAACAACATAAGTGTCAAAAGTAACATTGACAATATATTCAGTATATCAGACAGATTATAATATACACATGCACATTTTTTTTTTACCATGTGAGGCAGGATAAGGCACACTGTGCTGTAATTAAGGGTGCATACTTAATTAGGGTGAGTGAAGAAGTGTGTGGGTATCTGAGAGATGAGTCAAGTCAGGAATCAGGTTACCAAGGAATTGGGGATAGAGCAAATAACCTAGCTACAGCCCTGAGCCTAAATATCATTGTGAGAATTGATCAGTTTGCCTGCTTCACCCCATTCATTACCATCACTGAAAACTGGATTTTAGAACAAAAGCTGTTAAGGATCAATGAACAGACCCTAACTAAAGCACCCCAAACAGGAAGGGTACCAGATATACTCATTAATCGGGCATCATGATTTTATTGTTTTTTTCTACCTCTTATGTCAAAATAGTTTTTTTTTTTCATATGACTCTTTTTTTGTTTCTCTATAAAACAATAGTATTTAAAATGAAGGCTTGGATTGTGATTCTAAATTTGCCTGAGGAAGACACTTTGTGCTGAAAGTTTTAACTTCAACAATAAATTTGGATTTTGATTGAACTTGTACATGGTTTACATTGGTTCTATTTTTACTTTACTATGTTGATATCTTAGCACCACTGTATTTGCCTTTGCTTCAGCTGTTTTTCTCCTGTTTGTTATTTTTATTTTGTGCAGCCGAACATGGATATACATAAGCATGACATCTTTCATTCCACAAGTAACACACCTACTAGGAAATAATTAACTCCTAACGAGATGTTTGATGTTACTATCAATCCATTCTTAGGCTCGATGGAAAGTGATTACTTACAGAGTAGAACATACTCTCAACAACGTACTGACTCACTTTTGCAATTTAAAAACAGACTAAAACAAATTGAAGGCAGTGCTTGCTATTTTAAAAGGCTTCAATGGCAGCAGTCAAGCTTTAATGCCTGTCTGCAGCACAAGGCCATACCATGAGGTCTGAGAGTGCTAAAAATGCCTATGTACCAGAATATGTCTCCAGATCGTTTAAGGAGATGGCAACTGATACATTTGAGCTGTTCCTTCAAGTACATGGAGCTCCTGAATACCTTCTTTGAGCCCATAGAAAGAGACTTAAGGTTTGAAGTTGAAATGTTATACACTGAATTAACTAGCAGTACAGAACAAAACTTATACATTGGCCTCTTCTCAGAGCCTTATGCGCGAATTTCAGCCTTTGAGAAAAGGCTGATACAAACCAAGAAGAGGAAACTCATGAGGGACATAAATGATTTTAACAGGGGAGATGTCTCTGAACAACAAATGATCTGCTAAGCAACTTCAGCATACAAGTCTAAATCCTGTTCAAGAATGATCTACCCACTACCTTCACAAAGCCTATCCAATAACCCCCCACAGCTCCGCCTCCACCTTCAGCTGTAACTAATGGTTCTTCATCTTCCTTTACTACTACTACAACCACTGCTTTAACAACCAGTGCCATTATGTCGGCTATGCCTTCCACTACTCCATTACCATTCATTGTTTACTGAGACTGCTAACCAACAAGCTTTCATGGACACTAATGCAGTTCGTACCCTGGACCCTATAGAGTTCCTCTTTTTAAAGATACCATTGCTGATGTCCAAACCACACCCATGGAGAGAGAGAAAGACATGCAGACAAGAGCAGTGGAACAGTCTGAGATGGCCAGTAAAAAGGAGTCAAACAATGAATTAGGTATGATGGCCTTTAACCTCTCTAAACATATTTTAAGTAGAGATGAGCTGTTAAAAAGGGGATTAACATTTGTGCCAGGACATACATCAGATGTCTCTAAAACTTTAGCTGACTTTAAGTACTTTGTGGGAAACCTGAAGTTGAAAATCATGTTGAGTCGGACAATGTAAATACTATTACTGATGTTGCAAAACATTCAAATACCTATGTTCCTTTCAATAAGCACATTATCCAGGTGTTTGACAGAGATGTACAGCATGGAATTTGTGAGTTACATCGCATTGATAAATTTGATAGGATTATAACCTTACTGTGAATGAGTATTGAGCAATACAATCTCTTGTTATCAATAAGAGTGCTGTGATTAAGAAAGCTGATAAAGGTGGATGCATTGTTGTACTAGACAAATGTTCTTATATTAAAAACATGGAAGATATGCTGAACAGTCAAGATTACATACGTATTACAGGACATGACTATGGTGGCATAGTACGTAACCTTTTAGTGGTACTGTACACAGTGCTTAATCAGGGCAAGATAAGCATTCAGATGTTTGATTACTTCTACATAGATAGCCCTAGGCTACCCTTTATATATTATGTATACCCAAAATTCATAAATCTTTAATCAACTCACATTTCAGGCTTATAGTATCAGCTCAGGGTTGGTTAACAGAGCCTGTATCCACATTTTTGGAAAAAAAAGATTAGGACAGGCTTTAATAACACCAGTTCCATTATTAGGGATACCCAAAAACGTCGGTATCCAGTCAGTAAAGGAATACCTCCTTGAATTCACTGAATACACCCAATCATATATCAATCCTTTATGTCAACTACTAAATATGGTTCTTATTAAAAATGTTTTTCTGTTTCAGCAAACATTATATAATGAGAAGAGTGGTGTAGCAACGGCCACACCCATCGCCAACACCTATGCCAACATAGTCATTTACATTTGGGAACAGATATTTATTCCATCCACTGATAAACCATTTCTCAATAATGTATTTTAACACTGATTTGTAGATAAACTGTTTTTTATACGGCGTGATAGTGCAGATCTTTTTGAAGAATTTTATCAATACACTTTGAATACTTTATACTTCCTTAAGTTTAAGAAACACTTTACAAGAAATAAAATTTACTTTCTCGATGTGACAATTTTTAAGGTGGCTGATGGTACTAGAGGCACCACCTTGTATAAAAATCCTGTCAGATGCAACTCTTACTTGCATAGGAGCAGTATGCATACAAACTTAGGTTGAACACATCTGATTCCTTAATGAACAGTTTAATGAACAGTTAACTAGAAGATATGAACACAGATTTTCTGGTAGGGGTTATACTGCAAATACTGTTAATAAAATACATGCTAAAGTAGTAAGTACATCAACATATAGCTAGAAATATACAAACAGACCATTTCTCTAATGAAGCAAAGCTCAGATGCATACTTGCATACAATAAAAATACTACTCAGGTGAAATAAATTATTAATAAGTACTATCATATATTACCAGATATACCTGAATTGAGTTCTACTATTACAAATAAGCCATTTTCAGTTTTTACATCTCCTGTTGTTGTTGAGTTACTGTGTGTTCATTATTACCATTTTCAGTTACAAGAAATGTTCAAACTTGAAACAGTTGTTATGCTATAAAGAACAGCTGAAAACTTTCATGCCCTTTAAGTCTGTCAAGAAAGGGACTTTTAGATGTGGTAACTGTGTTTACTGCAGGTATGTTTACACAAGTAGTTCCTTTGTTAACCCAGTTAATGGCCTTGATTTTGAGTTGTGTGTGTCTGGGAATAGTAATAAGAGAAAACTTGTATATCTAGCCTTATGCAGAAAATGTGATGCATACTATATCTGTAAAACTAACCAGAAACTTAAAGAGCAAATAGAAAGTTATATTTCTGAGCTCAAGCAACAGGTTCTCACTAATGCTCTTTACAAGCATCAGATGGATAAATGCCACAAACATATGTGTAAATTCCATACATTACACGTCTTGTATGAATATATACATGGTGGGAACATCACACACAAAACTGAACTAGATGAATTTTATTTTATTTTACACTTAAAAGCACATATTCTACCTGGATTAAATGGCACTGTCTCTTTGAATCTGAAAGAATTTCATCTGAAAGTTTAAACATTGTCTCTCTAATAATTTACAATGTTTAGTAAGTTCTCATAATAATTTAAGAAAATTCTCTTTTTAATATTAGATACCATTTTATGCATACATTTTCATAACATATAGGTTTTATGTATATGGGTCTACTTCACTTGACCTAAAACTCATTTGACTGACACCCATTTCACCAACACTCAATTGACCTAAATTTCATTTGACTGACAAATCTTTTGGCTGACTCCCATTTCACCGACAACTTACAATGCTGAATTATAACATATTAAATTTTAAACCATAGACAAGCACACTTAGAACACCAATAACTAACCCTTTCCAGAACTTAAAAACTACTTGCTAACTCTCTTAACAGAAATGAGACAATGCACAACCAAACTAGGTGAGGGGATATGCCCTTGACACCCCCCTCCCCATTTATATATATATATATATATATATATATATATATATATATATATATATATATATATATACTAACTCCAGAATCTCACTACAGTGGAGAAAAGGGCATATACCTTTAACTTGCCTTACAGTACTCTGCACATTGCCACTACTGCTGGGAGTGAACAAAACATTCACCAAATTACTTTAGATACTTCCCATAAAAATGTAAATTGAAAAACCCACATTTAAAAACACTACAACACTACTTTCTACATGACTATCAGAATTCTAACAGTCAGCACTATAAGTTATAGTAATGCTTTTTATTACAAACAAGTCCTTGTGAAGGAAAACCCAAAACAAGTCTATGTCTTACATGTTGGTGAAATGGGAGTCAGTCAAATGAAATTAGGGTCAATTGGATGTCAGTCAAATGAGTTTTAGATCAAATGAAGTAGACCCATATATATGTGTGTGTGTATATATAAGGGTCTATATTAGATCAGCGAATGTTTAAAAAAGTGAATGCTGATTGATCGACCTTATGTAAGTGAAAGCTTACAATCTCGAACTGTCAGATCAGTGATTTTTTTCCTAGGGAAAAAAAAATTGCTGATCCAAAACATATACACACAACACAAGCACACCAAACAAACAGAAATTCACACACATACACCTAAAATCTGACACCTACCCTACACTAAACTATGCACACACCACTAACTATCCACTTACCTTAACCCAAACCCTAACCCTAAGGTCCGTCACTATCACACACTCACCTCACCCGCTCCCTAACCCTAACTCACCTACACCCGCCCTAACCCTCATGTCCACACAATCACACACATACCTAACCCGAGCCCTAACCCTAACTCACCTAATCCACCCTAACACTCACATCCACACAATCGCACACTTACCTGAATCCAACCCGTAACATTCCATCACAGCACTGAAAATACCGAAGCAACAGAAACGGACAACCAAATTCTTTCCCTAGGAAAAAAATTGAGCTTCTGTTGCTTCGATATTTTTAACTTTCACTAAAATAAGGTTGATCAATCAGCATTCGTTGATGTAATATAGACTATATATATATATATAAATAATATGTGTGTGTGTGTGTCTGTGTGTATGTATGTATATATATATATATATATATATATATATATATATATATATATATATATATATATATATATATATATATATATATCCCTTTGAGAAATAGCATTTTCAGTGAATCTGGTGAAAGCTCGAGATACAAAATTTGTTAAAAGGTGTCTTAAAAAGAACTCTAATAGTTCATTATCCTTCTGAATTTCAAAGTACAATGATTACATTCCTTATTATATTTCATGAATAAAATATGTGCATGCTTAACTGTGTTAGGTACTTTCTTTAATGCTTTAATTTACCTTTACTGTAATTTTGTCCAAAAAGCTTCCAAACAATACAATTTGTTTCTTAGTAAACAAATAATTTACTTTTATTAAGTTGGTTAGTCCCACTAGGCAATGCCACTTTTCATGAAAGAGCCAGGGTAGTACTCAAAGTGAAGAGGAGCATTGGCCATGCAGGCAAATCTCTGGTTTTGCATTCATGTATGAGATAGCTTCTCAGAGGAGTATAATCCCTCCTCCTGCTACACTGTAGTACCAGTGCCATAACATAAATCTAACAGAAGAGTATAACTTCCTCCTCCTGCTACACTGCAGTACCAGAGCTACAACATGAGGTGGCTAAAAGCAGTAAAATATAATTGTAATACCAAGTAAGCGCTTTCACATCAAATGATGCTTCCTCAGACCATTACAGAAGGCTCATCACATCACTATATATATATATATATATATATATATATATACATATATATATATATATATATATATATATATATATATATATATATATATATATATATATATATATATATACACTAGCTGTACCCGTGATGCGTTGCTGTGTCTCAGTCTGGTTAAATGAAAAAGAAAGAAAAGAGAAAGCGCACATTTCTAATATGTTTAATTTCACAATGCTTGTGGGTATACAATATTTTTTGTTGTTCTATTGTCTGTGCAGATATTGAGATTGTCTGGTTTGCCGACTCTAGAACACGCAACATATAATTGTCCATGTGAGAAGCAATCTGTGTGTAGATCTAAACTGCACAATTCTAAAGATTGGCCCTGAGCTTTGTTGATGGTGATTGCAAATGCCAATTGAATTGGGAATTGCAATCTCTTAAATTGAAATGGCATATCCGTTGGAATTATAGGAATGCGAGGAATGAGGACATCTTCACCTTTGAAAGGTCCTGTCAAGATTGTTGTTTCTATGACGTTGCTCATTAATTTTTTTACTGCAAGCCGCGTGCCGTTGCAAAGCTTTGGCTGGTTGATATTTCGCAACATGATAATTGGCACACCGATTTTCAACTGCAGTATGTGCGGTGGCATCCCTGGCAGATTGAGTGAATTCAAAAATTCTGTTGGATAATTAACCACTTCATCTGCTTCCACAACAGTGTCGACGGACTTGTATGTGACTGCCTCGCTTTGAATGTTAGAATGAATAATATTCTTAAGTTCGTAGACGTCTTTGTTCTTGGCCGCAAGAATAGCTCATTCAGTCAGCCAGTTGTGATTCTTATAGTTGGTTTGAATATTGGGAAATACTTTTTCAACCAAGTCTTCTTTTGATGTCACTAAATTGCAGAAGTTATGAGGCAATGAAATTCGTCCTGAAGTCAGATCAACCGGCACCTTTCCGTTCCCAATTTCCAGCAATTGATGTGGGAATATCTCAGCTGATAGATCGTTTTGCAGCTGGACATGCATATTTGTAGTTAATTTTAATGTCTTTATGTGTCGCCACAAAGTAGAGTATTTCAGGCAAGCATTTATTTCGTCCGCTGCTGTTGATCGAGAAGAACGAAGCAGATCTGAAGCTGCAGAACGCGATCACCGTGCTCACAACCGTGCATCCTCAAGTCTGGCTGCACATCGCTCTGCTGCTTAGTCGGCACGTATTTCAGCCATTCTTTGTCTGTTTTGCTTGTTCGCTGATGCCTGTTCTTCCTCAGTTTGATTTGCAATTACTCGTCGCACTGCTTCCACTCCGTGAGTACGATGACCTAAGTTTGATCTTCTGCGAAGCATTATTTGGATGAACTAAAGCAGATCGAATGCACTGAAAAAGAAGTAAGAAAGTTATAACAAAAACATATAAAATTGCATATTTGTATACAAATATATAGAATCCATAGTAGGTATATAAAAACACATGCATATTCGAATGCAACGTGTGACATCTATATAATAGTAGGTATATAAAAACATGCGCATATTCGAATGCAACATTGTGTGAAAATTTCAAAGCAATCGGTGAAGAACTTTCGGAGATTTAAGATTTTGAACAAATGAACATTTACATTTTTATTTATATAGATTTGCATGCAGCAGTAACAGGAAAGCATGAGGTATTAATGGGGAGTTATCTTGTAGCTCTTGATGTAAGTTCTTTATTTACAGTTATACCCCATTTGTATGGTATAGAAGCTGTTAATAGCTATTTAAGGTCTGGCAATATATATATAGTCAAAATAAAATTGACTTCATATGTATGTTATTGGAGATGGCTTTGGACAATAATGTCTTTTTGTTCAAAGATACCCATTTTCTACAGCTACTTGGCATAGCTATGGGCACTTCATGTGCCAATAGCTACGCCAATATAGTTCTCTCGTACTGGGAAGAGAAGTATGTGTTAAGTCACAGGGACTATTCTTAATACATTTTTTATACAAGAGATTTGTAGATGACTTGGTATTGATTTGGACAGGAAGTAGAGAGTTGTTACATCAATTTTTGTCATATATAAATACCACTACTGACTTCCTAAAATTTTCGTATACTATCTCTAATATACAAATTGAGTTTCTTGACATTACTATTAAGAAAAATACATGTGGTTATTTCTCTACAGAATTACACAGGAAAACATGCCATAAGAATAATATATTATATAGAGAGAGCATGCATCCTTCTCATATATATAAAAATATTATCAAGCGACAAGCCATGCGTATATTTCTAGATTAGACAATGTAGAAGCCAAATTTAATTGAGGATATTACTAGATTTAGTGATGAATTAATAGAATGTGGTTATAAGCATGGAGAGATAAATAGAGGTATACAGGAAGTACAAGGTTTGAGAGCTGATAGGGCCCAACCATATATGTATGGCTCATGAAAATACATCTAGAACTAATTATAACAGCAATAGAGTGAAAATAACACTAGATTTTGTAATAATGTAGATTGTGTTAGACAAATTATTAATAAGAATTGGTTTATATTACAAGCTGATACTGAAATGAATCAAGTAATTGATAATGGACCATGCTATAGTTACAGAAACAAAAAGAATTTGAGGAGACTGTTATGTCATACAAACAAGTCTTATGAAGTGGATGTAAGAGGCTTACTAAATGTGGATGTTGTAACATTTGCGAAGTGCTAGCACTAGATAATGAGCTTATACATCCCAACACCAATAAGGTTTATAGGTTTAGAGTCTCTGCCAATTGTGCAACCAAGAATGTAATCTACTTAGCTACTTGCAATTTATGTGCCTCATTTTATGTAGGGATGACAAATAGGATGTTGTGGGAACGAGTTAGAGAACATCTGGCAGCTATAAGGAACCATGATATAGAAAGAAATGCACTTGCTAAACACTCAGCCATGTTTAATTATAGACATGGATTCAGTTTTAGAGTAATAGAATGTTTGAGATCTAGTCAAAGATTAGGAGATTTGAAGAATTTAACAGAACAATGTGAATTAAGGTGGATTTTGGAACTGGAAGCAGACAGAATCCCTGGCCTTAATGACAGGGCTTCCATTAAACCACACTTAAAAGCTAGACCTTTGAGATGCTATATGTGTTTTATATATGCATTATATGAATTGTATGTGCTATATTTATTAATTTTTTCTTATATATGTATGCAGTCTGTATGCATTTATATGTATATATATTACTGTTTTTATATGGATATATGCACTTTTGTATGTATAGATATGTATACATGAGATATTACTTGGAGTTAGAGATGTGGGTTGACTTTAAGATCTTGATTGCTCTAATTGATTGTTTAATTGATGAACTGTTTCATATATATATATATATATATATATATATATATATATATAGATATATACACACACACATAGTGATGTGATGAGTGTTCTGTAATGGTCTGAGGAAGCATCGCTCGATGTGAAAGTGTTTACCTGGTATTAAAATTATATTTTACTGCTTTTAGCCACCTCGTTTTGCATTTTATTTATTATTCATATCTTAACAGCAGATTTTGCCATTTCAAACACTAAGCAAGTATTTTTTTCTCAAGTAGCTATTTTACAACACCTCTACTTTGTACATCCTCCTAATCATGTCAATAAATCATTTATCAAGGGAAAGACCATTTTGGTGCTGCAGCAGAAATAATAACAATCAGATGTCTGATAGGAATTGCTGGTGCTACGCTTTTGTCTGATGTAGAAATAGACATGTTAGAAACACCATCCAATAAAAAATTAATCATGTCAGATGTCCACCCAGGCAGAAAAGCAAGCAATCTTGCTTCCTTCTGATGAATTAAGGGGTTAGGGGCCATGAAAGATGATCATTACTCAACGCTAACTTGATAGCAAACAGTTTACTTATGTGGAATTAGAGCAGGAACAAAGCTCATTTAAATTCAATAATAAGAAACAGCAATTACACTGTGGATTGTGTGTTGTATTTAGTGACATGTACAGAGCAATTTAAGTAAATGAACATAATAATAATAATGCACTTCATCTCAGCAGTAATTGCAGGCTACAGCACAATTTACATAAAAGGCAAATTAGTGGTAAGCTCAATTATTGTAAGAACTGATATCAAAACATGTTATATTCCACTTAAGAAAGGAAACAACAAAGTGATGTCATAGTGAAATAAAATAATCAGCAATTAAACCAGAAATTTTGGGAGTGCAAGAGGATGACAATTTTTATATGTATGTAGGAGGTTGTGTGTGTGTGTATGTATATATATATATATATATATATATATATATATATATATATATATATATATATATATATATATATATATATGGGAGCCCTTCATTTGTTCAAACTTTCAAATGTTCGAAACTCATATGGCCGACACTATATGATCAAATGTTTGAAAGGCCGACAAATAATAGTGGAGATCCTGCTACAGTGCGAGACTGGGAGATTCCCCTTTCCTGCACTGTAGTGCGATCTCGGAGTTAGAATATTTAAGTAGCAGGGGGTGGGGGTGCAGGGGGGCTTGCTTACTGTGTTTACAGGTAGGCAAATGGTGCAATTTCAGGATGTCAGTCTTTCGGAATGTCGATCATATGGTGTCGGCCATATGAAAGTCGGCATTCTGAACAGTCAACATTCTGAAGTAGACCCATATATATATTATATATATATATATATATATATATATATATATATACACACACACACACACACACACACACACACACACACACACACACACACACACACGCATACACACACACACACACACACACACACACACACACACACACACACACACACACACACACACACACTACAATGAGACTTAGACATGACATTATGAACATTTGAAAGTTTTGAAATTTCTAGAAATCTATAATTTGAAACAGTAAGTGCAGACAGGTCTGATACATTTGACCCTGAAGGCCTGTCTTCTTTTTGATAATATAAAAATTATGAAACTTTTAAACACATGCTCAGTAACTGCAGATGGCCCTGCCCCATTTGACCCTGAATACTTATTAGAATATGAAAATATGCTACCGCCATACTTATGATATCACCCTTTATTATATACCAGTTAAAGCAGGCTAGTGAGGCAAAAAGGAAAGACTGTAGCAGCATGACATAAGGTACTATTGTATACAATGGGTGCTGGTGGTTACATATTACCTGCAATTTATCTACTAGGTAGGGATAGTGGCAGACCAGAGGAGCTTAGCAGTCCTTACTTGTCATCAGAAGCATGTCACTGTGCCTTATTTATTGACTCCCACAGTATCTACAGTTATAAAGGCTGCAATTCATTACCCCAGGTCCAGAACAAGGAATGCCGAAGAGAAAATGGTCAAAGTCACAAAGTGGAGGGATGGCAATGCTTTCTGCTGAACTGATAAAACTTTACTATGACACCAAAAGGAAGTTCTTAAAAAGATTATTCACCTTATTAGGGCAGTGACAGAATAAGTCATGGGGCTGGTGCAGCAGATGTGATCTGGGGAACAGCATATCCTGTGTGCCAGTAGTAGCTGATCTGCAAGAAATCTTCTCTGAGTCATGTAATAAAAACCTCAGGGTAGCCAGCATATTCTTACTGCTATCAGGATGAATGAGGGGGTTATAGTGATTGTTGACTTTGGGTGTGGAGCTGCAGGGCAGAAATGGGACTGAAGATTTGGACTACTGATACCATATGTGAGGACAAGAGTCTGATTACCTACAGTATGCCTGGGTCTGGGATGGGAATCAGGGGTTGTAATCTATCTTATTGCATGCATGCATGTGTATGTAGAGGGACTGCACACACTGAGAAATTACACTGTGCACTAGACTATATGAAAAGAGACATAATGGATCTCTCAGAATAACAAACACAAATGAGCCTTGCATTGAACAGCATTCTACCTTAACCAAGTTTGATGCCACAGTATGAACATAAAATAATTGATTTTAATAACTGAATTAGTTTCTGGTGTTACTCCAGCGGGATCATTCAACATGGAAGTACATGGTCAACAGACCATGTTGCATTGCCAAGGATGGGGTGCACCTGTCCTCCCTATGCATTCTGAGATTAGCTAAAATTTTATCCATCCATTTAGGGCCTTTTTTAGGCAATGCCAAAATACAAAACTAACAACATAGTGAAAAAGTCTCAAAGCAACCGTAAGGTGTTACTGATCAATGTTACGAGATTAAACAAAGAAATCCACATCCTTCAAGAACCTCCACACCCTGGTGAATGTAGACATTTGTAAAGAAAGCGAGGCTTGGTTTAAAAGCCATAGAAAGTACTCTGACAGTGCAAGGCTACAGTAGCTGCAACACATTTAGGCCAGCAACAGCACAGACTGAGGCCAAACGTGGAGGTGTCTCAATCTACGTTAACAATAAACATACCTCTAGGTTGGTAAAGCCGAATGATACCATGGAGCTCATCCATATCCAAGTCACAATATATAACGTCCCTCAGCATATCATGGCTAGCTACAGGTCACTATACATGCCTCTGGAGATTCACAGATCTTATCTAAACCTACTAGAGGCGCTCACCATCCAACCAAACATTCTATGTATGGGTGACTTTAACTTCCCCTCTATTGACTGAAAAACTTAACACTGCCTCAAAGTCACAGGCACAACACTTCCTAGACTTTAACATAAACATCCTGGAAGAGGGTAGTACGTGCGCCAACCAAAGGATTACATACTAGATTTGTACTCACTAACATGGGAGAACATTGTACCCCCTGTGTCACGTCCTCACTAGTGAGGTTGGATCACAAAGCTCTCTCTTTTGAAGTAAAAATCAACGCAGAAAAACAGCTAAACCAGTAGCTGAATCTATTCTAAGGCAAACTAGATCCTATTAAGAGAGCCTTTGTCAAACTTCAATACTCCTCTGAACCCAAAGACCACAGCTACCTATGTAAAATTACTCACATGGTCACTATACAAACATGAATGGCTGCACAGAGATTGCTGTACCTACCAGAAGTAAACCTAAAACAAACGCCACTGGTGAAATTCTCACCTAAACAGGATATATAATAAAAGAAAAAACTCCTGAGCAAAATCATAAAGAGCAACTCCCTTAAAGACAAGTGCTTTCTTGTGCAACTAAATGAGAAACTATGAGGTCTAATTAAGTTCAACAAGGCCAGCTATGAAGTCAGGAGCCTTCTTCAGCTGTGTCTGGAATATCAAAGCTAATACACAGCAGTGTGCTGAACGGGTGGTGAATGGTAAAATATTCACTGATTAGGGTGACACATCAAATCTACTGGCTGATAAATTCAGCTCAAACTTCACTCCCCCCCAACCCCCTCCAGGTGAAATCCCCCCAACATGCTTCCCCCAACTATTAGCAGTGACCAGTTGTTGGCATCACTTGCTAAAGCCAAGAATACTGCCTCTATGGGTCCCAACATCATCCCTGGTTGCCTCCTGAAAACACAATGTATCAAGACCAATTGAGGCACTCTTTGACTACAGACTTGAAACAGGAATGGAATGTGAATGGAAGACTGCAACAGTCATTTCACTCCATAAGGGTGGACCATCAACTAACCCAGGGAACTACAGACCCATCAGAGTAACAAGCCTAATATGCAAAGCCATGGAATGAATTATCATGGAAATGATAAACAAGGACATTGGCAAACTACAGACACTGGACCCAATCCAATTTGCCTTTGTTAAGGAAAATTTGTGCCTACTTAACCTCATAGATTTCTTTGAGAGGATCACCAAGTCAATGAATGAGGGCAAAACAGTGCATACTGTGTATCTTGACCTGGCCAAGGCATTTAATAAATAACTAACTCAGGCATTGTAGACAAGCTCTCAGACCTAGGTATAAGTCCAAACATAACTTGTTAGATTGCCAGCTGGTTCACAGACAGGACCCAAGAAATCGTAATTGGTGAGTCCACCTCAAGCAAGACACCTGTCACCAGTGGAGTATCCCATAGCTCCATGCAGGGACTGGTCCTGTTTGGCATCAATGTCTCAGAAGTCAAGACTAATGTTCAAGTCCTCTGGCTCACCAATTCACAGATGACTGTAAACTGGGAGCTATTATCAATTCCCCCAAAACAACCAATATCTTACAAGAGGGTTTACCACGGACAAATGACTGGTGTCAAAGCTATGGCCGAAAACTCATTGCCAAAAATGCATTATAATGCCTTTTGGGAAACTGTCAACCCAAGTTAATTACTTATTGATAAAACACCCCTAAGAGGTGACTCAGTAGTAAGGGATCTGGGAACATATGTCGACAGCAATCTGGGCCTTTGACCAACATGTAGCAAAGATAGTAAGAAAATTATTCTATGTCACCCAGTTTATAGGTAAGGGTATTCTAGAAAGCTATAGCACCACTCTACATGGCCTTTGTCAGAAGCATCACTGAGTACAATGCCCCCTTTAGCATGTACTTAACCAGAATGTTCAACAGCTGGAACTCCCACAAAGTTTTCTCACCAGGAGAATTCAGGGCACGAATACCCTGTCCTTTACTGATCACCTAAATACTCTCTGTCTGTATTCAGTCTCCTACAGTCAGCTGAAAGGAGGTCTTTGTCTGGCTTCCAAGGCTTCCTCAGTCCCAGCCCTGACTGAGCTGTTGCATGTGCACAAAACAAACGGCACCAGAAACACTAGATCCAGGGATCTGAACTTTACTCGTGACATAAACAGAATGTGCTGGAGAAACAGAAATGTGTACGAAAGCCCAACCCCCCCCCTCCACTATGGAAGAAACTCCCCATTCATGTAAAACAGAATTAATCCCTGACCCTATTCAAAGGAAACTGTGGCAATTGGATGAAAAATGTATAAATTCACCCTTGGTCTGGCTCCCATGTCCCTTATAGACAGAGACTGTCAAAATGAAAAATATTATCCTAACACCCCCTACACATATCCTTTAGTTACCTCACTACTAAAGTGCCTCCCTTATATGCTCAGGATCTAAATGGGTTTGGGGGTTTTGGAGTGCATGACCTAAGTTACATGGTGGGGCAAGATATGAAGACTTTCATTGCCTATTTCATATATAATGTGTGTGTGTGTGTGTGTGTGTGTGTGTGTGTGTGTGTGTGTGTGTGTGTGTGCGTGTGCGTGTGCGTGTGCGTGTGTGTGTATGTGTGCATACACATGCACAAAGGGGGTAGAAAACAAAGGAAAATGACTCTGTCAAGCTGTGGAGAAGGCCAAGGTCCCATATTTTTGAGTACATTTGTCTATGTTTAGATGCATGTGCAGATGAGGGTCATGAAATGGGTAAATAGGGCACAGTGATCCCTCACTGATCATCAAAAGGAAAGGAGGTTGGCAGGTAGATATGCTAAATTATGACAGAATAGGAGTGTCTAACTTGAGTTATAGTAATCTTCACTATAGGGGAAAGGATGTGGGCAGGGACACTCAGGGAGGGGAGAAACTGATAGATTGCAGGATGGTGTGAAGTCGGAGGCAGGAGACATTCCCCTCCTCCTGATTAAATGGTACATTCAGTGGTAAACCTGCTTTTAAGCCCATAAAATGTCTTTTATTGCAATATAAAATAACTAAGTGTATATTTTACTTCTTTTGAATGTTTTTTCCAGATGTTCTTTTTTTTAGAATGAAGATAATTTTAAAAGGAAAATATTATTTCGCTGTATTATATAATTACCTAACTTAACTATACATCTCCAGATTTAGTGTGCCACTTTTTTGTTTTTCAGATATCGAGTATTAAGAATATCAGTATATACAGCACACCACCAATTATTCATCCTATATATGATTGAGGGTTGCAAGGGGAAACCGAATTTTGTGAATATTTTGCTTCGTCATTAATCATCAGACTTTTGTATACCATATTTTGACTCCAGAATGTCTTAGTGTCATACCTTTTTCACTATTTAATTTTAATTCTGAGTCTTTCTGAAGAATGTTTTTGTATTGTAACATTCATTTAAGAGCTTGTTGATATTGGAAACATATACATTATTTAACTACATTTGGGACAGCCAAGCATACTTACTGCAGGTTTAATTCACCTTGGTTGCTATGGATTTGAACAGTTATGTAGAATAGATAAGATAAAATTCATTAATAAAGTTATGTTTCTTTTTTTTTTCTCAAAATTTTTTATTTTTCAAATACAGTTGAATAAATACTGTAGTATTTGTATATAACATCTTAATAACTACGTACACTATTTAGATCAGCCTGACACTATAACAGAGCTCAATATATACAATTACTTTATAGGTATAACAGTCCCATTATCACAGTGTATATGTTCAGTTATTGTAAAGTGTCAATCAATGATCAGACTTTTTTCCATGAATTGCTAATAAATGGCTTAGGATGAATCCTTAATTCTTTAATTTTAATTTCCAACAATGCTATGGTCTTCGGTAGGCTGTAGAAGTCTTCTAAAGTCAATATTGTGTTTGTATTCCATCTTCTTGTTATACACTTTCTTAAGTTTGCAAGTATTGTCCAAACTAGATATATATTTCACTAATTCAAATGAGGACCTTCGTACACATTTAATAATACTAGAGCTTTAGATAAGTTAGACGATTCATTAAACAAAGCTTGTAAAAAGTTTTTAATACCATTCCAAAATGGCTTAATTTTAACACAGTCGAAAAAAATGTGATTCCAGTCTGCATTGTGTATTTGCTCACACCTCCAACATATTCCCTTTGTGGAAGAATTAATTTTAGTAATTCTATCCGGAGTTAAGAATGCTCTGTGCAAGCATTTCTAATTAAAAACTTTCCAGTATTGTGTAAAGGATTTATGTTTTATTGATAATAAAATATTTAATTTAATTTCTTCAGTTAACTGTAATGAGTGTCCTTTTGTTATATAATTCCAATATGAGGCTTTGGGTGTTGTTTTATATTTTATCAATATCTTGTAAAATTTTGAAATACTATTTCCCATGTCATAATCATTATATATGATTTCATATAGGTATTTCATAAGTTTAGGTATTTCTTTAAATGAAGAATTACTATAAAGTTATGTTTCTGATGAAAATTATATGTTTGAATTGCCAATCCTTATGGTTTTGCATGTGACATTCTGGAAAAAAAGGTTTTAAATACTGCTTTCAGTCTACTATGCTTTGTGATATTACGTCTTCATAAATAGTACGCTGCACAGCCTGACCTTGATAGACTGAAATCCAGTATAATGACAATTAGTTTGACAGGTGCTTGGCCTGATGCCATTCTCAAGGTCAACAGTTCAACAGAATGTTCTTGCTGGGTACAGGTGAGAAGGGATGGAGTAATGTCATGGTGTAGCTTTATGGAGTTTGCTCAATGTAGTACTGTAAATGTGCATTCAAAGGAGTACCTTCAAATATCTGCTTTAAAAATGCATTGTAAATATGCATATCATTAACATGCACAGAACATATATATGACTGTGCAGTCCAGGATCACTGAGTCTGCAAATGCATAGGACAGACCATAAAGATTGAGAGTCAAGATCTTGAGTGCACATGGCCTGCTGACATGCCACAGTAGAAGGCTTGATAGACAATGTGATGATCCACCAGTAGTCAAGGAGCCTCACTCAATCCTCACCAATGGCACTGGGGGGAACATACACTGGGAGGATAACAAGTACATACACAGTATTTCTAGATGCAGATCTCTGAATTAAGTGCAATTTCCCTTAAGAGCACAAAGAGACCACAGTCAGTCCAAGGCTGGATTCTTCCTCTTTCTCCAGATCCCCAATAAGAATCCCCACTGGCACAGCTATAGAGTTGAGATCTCAGCTGAGTGGCCAAGCCAAAGCCTCCAGCAGCCTGTCTGTCCAACCAGTGCTTTGTGTGCCTGCCTAGGTAGCGGACACATACACACACACTGACACACACACACACACACACACACACACACACACACACACACGGCTGGCACAGGTTTACTAGCTATGTCCCTTTTTGCCCAGACTATAAGGTAGTTATCACTGCCACCAGCAAATTCCTTATTAGGTACTTTAAGGCCCCTAACAAAGGATGTCCAATCTTACTCTGTAATATTAATATTAATACAAATGATAGTTTGACCAAGAGCAAGGCTATTAGGAGTGGCCAACACAGTGTCACTAAATAAATATGTAAGCACTCCCAAAACTTAAATATCTCTAGATGGATCAGCCACAATTAAAGGTTTAAATATATTTAATAGTAAATAATAAAAGAACATGAAAATACTCAGTATATATACGATATCAGAGTTCAAAATCACAGGAAATATTTAAAACAACATTGCAGGACAGTTACAAATAAATAAAGAAAAATATCCAGACCAAGCTTTGCTATATTCCTGACTATATCTAAGAGAATTATACTATTCCCTAGTAACTTACTTCATCAGAGCAAGGCAGATGTGGTGAATAGTTCTTGTCAGGTCCAAGACAGAGTACAGAATGCACTCTCTCTTAAGAGACTTCTCAAATTAATATCTCAAATATTACTGCTGGGATAGCTTGCAGAATGACATAATTTCTTGTCATCTGACTATCCCAGGTGAAACCCCTACTGCTGGAAACTTGGCAGTATTTAGCATCTACCTGTGTAAATACATAGAGCTCAGATCTTTGGCAGATGCTGTAAGTCATAAAACAATTGCATTCCTTCATACTTTCAGAGATAGCAATTAGTTCACTCTGAAGACAATACAGAAAGCTTCTCAGCACAGACACTATGTCTCTAGCTCATTGAAAACTGAAATATATCGTCTTTTATTAAGCAGCCATAAAGTAATTTAATTTCAGCTATTTTTCTGAAGTTAACTTCCTGTAGTCCAGTTTCCATTGTTAAAATATATACATTTAAACAGTTAAAATAGTGTATGCACATTTCTGTTCTATTGCAGTAGGGCATACTGTGGTTACATGTTAAGCACAAGCACTTTGCAAAAAACCTTTTCAACACACACTTCTGTACCACAAGTTTGATATCCATTTGACATACAGTTTTAATACTTTTCTAATACAAGCATCTTATATAAATCATGTTTATATTCACAAATGACATATAATTATTTACAAAATTCCAGACAGCTGTGCTGGCAGCATCCCCCTTTGTCATACTTCTTCCCCTCCTCAAAGACTCAAGCTAGTTTTTCAAGTGACGCTTGAGAAACATTGCTTGAGTGGGATGAGCCTACCTGGGAATACCTTACCCCATACCCTGCCTTGAGATTCCAGCTGCCTTTGCATTGATGACCAAATTGCAGTGTTGCACTGTCATATCATGTGCCTGCAACCCTAGGCCCCATCATTGTAATTTGGGATTTTGCTGGCTGACTCCCTGTAGCCATACATACTTCCCAGACTCTTTCTGCCTCCTACTGCAAATACTTAGCATCAGGAACTCCCTATCATAATAAGGTTTCATCATGTTAACATGGTACAGTTTGTTCTCCTGCCTCCTGCCTAGCAGTTCTACCATGTAGTTAACAGCACTGACTTTCCTTACCACTTTGAAGCATCCCCCAAGCTGCCTGCAGCTTGTCGTGTCTGATAGAAATTGAAAACCATAACCTCCTGCCCCACCACATACTGTTTATCTCAAGCATTCCTGTCATACCAGACCTAGTTCTACTGTTGGGCTTTTGCCAGGTTCTCCTGGGCCAAGCCCATGAGTTCCAAGAGCCCTGTCCTGAGGTTTAGGACACATGCCACAACTCTCTGTAAACAAACAACAGATGGGGCATGCATTTGTCCCACTCCCTCTTACATTGGTCTGCAAATGCCCATAGAATAGCCTTTAGTGTAGAGTTTAACCTCTTCACAACACCATTAGTCTGGGAATGGTAGGGGGTGGTCTTTAGTTGCTTCACCCCACAGTGCTTCCACAGACAAGCCAGCAGGTCAGAGATGAAACTGGCACCTCTGTCAGTCAGTATTTCTTCTAGGAAATCTGCCCTGTTGAAAATCTATATCAAAGCATTTGTCACCATTTCTGCCTCAATGGAGACAGAGCCACTGCTTCAGGGTATCTGGTAGCATAATCTACTACCACTAGGATATACTTCTTTCCTGTGGAACTTGGGGTACTCAGAGGCACCACAGTATCCATAGCCACCCTTTTAAATGGCTCCTCAATCACAGGCAAAGACAACAAAGGAGCTTTGAACTTATCCCCTGGCTTGCATACCTTTTGGCACTGCTCACTGGTCTTGCAGTACCTGTTACAGCCATGGAAATCCCACGCCAATAAAAGTTCTGCATAATACGTTTCTTTGTAACCTTTATACTCATATGACCTGCAAAGGGAATGTCATGGGCTATGGCTATAACTGCCAGATGCTAGGCTCTGGGCACTACCAACTGTTTTATTTTCTTACCCTCTAGCCCTCCCTCAGGGGTCCATTCTTTATACAGCAACCATTTGTCCCAGTATACAGATTCCCCCTTTTCTTGAGAATCAGGTGCCTCCCTGGCTACCCCCCCTCAAGCCTTGTAATGTAGGGTCTGAGAGATGAGCCTGTCTCAAATCTCTCTTTGTAATCCTTCCCAGCTCCACTTCCATAGGAAGTCTGGTATCCTCTGACAGAGGTGCCTCACTGTCAGTCTGGGTACTACTACTCACCTCTGCCCTTGCAGTCACTCTCTCGAAGGAAGCATCAGTACCCACAAGCAGCTGTCTCTCAACTTCAGTCTCACTGCTACAGGGTAGTTCCCTCCCTGAAGTAGCCACAACACCAGTCCTGGCTTCACGTGTGTGGTCTGTCTGGGCCCCCGCCCCAGGCTGCCATACCCACATCCCTGTTTTCAAGCCTGACTGCATGTCACTGCATGCACAAAAAGGACTGTATTATCAAAATCATTCCCTATCAGGACATCTGCAGGGATAGCCTCAAACACGCATACCTGCTTGCTTCCTTTTCCATTCTCCCAGTCAAGGTGAACCCTAGCCAAAGGTATTTGAAATAGGGTCCCACATAAAGAATTGACTGGAGTAGACTGCCCAAGCAAGTAGTGCTCCTCTTTAACCACTGCAGGCTCCAGAAAGGCTAGGTCAGAGGCTGTGTCTCTCTTAGCAGTGTCCTGTTTCCCATCTACTAAGGCAGGATATAACCTCTTGTGGCAGTTTGGTATCTTTGTTGTCTCCAGACAACTTACTGCTGGCACCCTGTCATTCCCACTTGCTAGCTCTGCTACCTTTTGTTCCCCACCTTGCCTTTGTGGACATCTATATGCTACATGACCCCACTGGTTACATTTAAAACATTTAACCCTTGATCCTGGCCATGTACCTGAACTAGTGGCTTCCCCTGCTAATGGCAGACTCTGTTGGGGCAGTTTAGGTTGCTCATCATGGGTTCCCTTAGACCATGTGCAGCACTGGGTATCTCTTTCCTGTGCAGTGATGCTGTGCTTGCTAGGTATAGGTCTTCCTTTTTCCCCAGATGATCTGTGGCATTATATTCTCTATCTGCCAACCAGATCATCATGTCCTCAGGCAATGTACTAAGGCTTGTTCCCTCACCAAAAGGTCTGCCAACCCTTTAAAAGTAGTGTCTTGACACCCACTCGCCCACCTATGAAAATAAGTGCTTAGTTCAGCAATATATTCACACACACTTTCATCTCCCTTGCATCTATGCTCATGAAACTTTTTTCTGTAAGCTTCAGGTGTTAACTTAAAACACTCTAATAAACAATTATTAACTGTATTATACTTTAAGCAATCAGTATCAGACAATTTAGAAACAGCAGTTACAGCTTTACTGTGGAGTAAGGGGGTCAGGAACTGTACCCAGAGTCCTTGGTCAACAATATACAGTTTACAAACCCTTTCATACATATGAATAATACTATCAAAATTATCACCCTCTGTAAATTGTGGAAGAAATGTACTGACGTTTATTGCTTCTGGAGTCCCATTATTCTTTGCCCCATTGCATCCATGACCCTCGTGAAGAGTCAGCATCTCCTCTTCATGTTGCTTCTACCTTTCATTTTCTTCAGTTTCCAAACATCTCAGTCTCTCTGCTGCTTTTAGTTCATTTGATTCTCCTGCCACAGCTTCTCTGCTGATTCTAGTTCCAACTGTTTGGCCTCCATTTCAAATCTCTAACTCTAAGTCCTCTAAAGCAAAGCTGAACTGTGCATTTTCTGAGAACTGTGCATCCTCCCAAGGCCAGTCTGATTGTTCTCCTGGTTGCTGGTCTGTGATGCAGCTGTGACTAAGGCTGCAATAATTTCTACTTTAGTCAGGTTGGCATGCCTCAGTCCTTTGGCTTGGTACATATCAGCCAACTGGCTCCTTGCCAGCGTGCCATAATCCTCTGCTGACATCCTTGCCTGCTCTCCCTGACTAACTAAGCTAACAAAAAATAAATAAAACTATTATGATATGAAAATCTGAATGTCTACCATGTAGATTCTTGAAAGTACAAACACCTTCTTTAGTGACCACTATTTACAGACTATAGGAATTCAATATCCACACCACTGAATCACGATATGTGATGTGGTGATCCCACTACTGCCAGCCAATAATGTGACAATCCACCACTGGGGCAGTAATCAAGGAGCCCTGCACCTTACCACTGGCACCAGTGGGGGACATACACTGGGAGGATAACAGGTACATACACAGTATTTCCAGAAGCAGCTGTCTGTATCAAGTGCAATTTCCCATAAAAGCACACAGAGACCACAGTCAGTCCAGGGCTAGCTTCTCCCACTTTCTCCAGATCCCCAGTGACAGTACCAACTGGCACAACTACAGAGTTGAGATTTCAGCTGAGTGGCTAAGCCAAAACCTCCAACAGTCTGTCTGTACACACACACACACACACACACACACACACACACACACACACACACACACACACACACACACCTGGGAAAGACTGGCACAGGTTTACTAGCTATGCCCCCTTTTGCTCAGACTATAAGGTAGTTATCACTGCCACCACCCAACTCCTATTCAGCTACTTTAAGGCCCTTAATAAAGGGTGTCCAATCTTGCTGTGTAACATTAATATTAATACAAATTGTAGTTTGACCAAGAGCAAGGGTATTATCAGTGGCCCACACAGTGTCACCAAATAAATATTCAAGTACTCTCAAAACTTAAATATCTCTAGACATATCAGCCACAATGAATGGTTTAAATATATTTAATAATAAATAATAAAAGAACATGAAAATACTCTCTCTCTCTCTCTCTCTCTATATATATATATATATATATATATATATATATATATATGATATTACAGTTCAAAAACACAGGGAATATTTAAAACGACATTGCAGGACAGTCGCAAATAAATAAAGAAAAATATCTAAAATAAACTTTGCTATATTCCAGACTATATCAACAGGATTATAATATTCCCTAGTAAATTACTTCATCAGAGCAAGGCAAATGTGGTGAATGGTTCTTGTTACATGCAAGTCAGAATACAGAATGCACTGTCTCTTAAAACTTCTCAAATTAATATCTGAAATATTACTGCTGGGATAGCTTGCAGAATGACATTTGTTGTCATCTAACTCTATCCCAGGTGAAACCCCCACTGCTGGAGCCTTCACAGTATTTAGAATCTACCTGTAAAAATACATAGACCTCAGATCTTTGGCAAAGAGTGGAAGCCATAAAACAATTGCATTCCTTCATACTCTCAAAGACAGTAATTAGTTCACTCCAATGACAATACAGAAAGCTTCTCAGCACAGACATTATGTCTCTAGCTCATTGAAACCTGAAAGATATCATATTTTATTGCATAGCCATAAAGTAATTTAATTTCAGCTATTTTGCTGAAGTTAACCTCCTGCATTCCAGTTACTACTGTTAAAATATATACATTTAAACAGTTACAATAGTGTATGTACATTTCTGTTCTATTCTAGTAGGGCACACTGTGGGTACATTTTAAGCACACAAACTTTGCAAAAACCTTTTCAACACACACTTCTGTACCAGCACAACATACAGCTCTAATATATTTGTAACACAAGCATCTTATATAAATCATGCTGATATTCAGAATGACATATAATGATTTACAAAATTCCAGATAGCTGTGCTGGCAGTATCCCCCTTTGTCACAGACCATTTGTTGTCCCTCAGTGTTTGATCACTGGCATTTCAGTGGCAAGCATGATGACCAGGCTGAGATGGTGATGTAATGTACAGAGAAGGAAGCAGGATTAGAGTTTCATCACCGAAAGGCTGATGAAGAAGGTTGCTGATGCCAGTTGCTGACAGGCTGGTGAGAGCCGAATGTCCTTATTAATGGTGTCATAGCATCATTGTTTTTAGTATGAAATACTGCAGTGAGCAAACTTTTTCCCAGGTCTTCCCATACACTTTGAACTAATAAGTGCATTTGTTCTTTATGTATACCAGCATTTTGAACATGTCTCACAGTTTGGCAGTAGTAATCTGTGAATTTAAGGTTCTCTATTTTATATCTAGGGTACAATGAAGGTGAGAGTTTTCTTCAGTGATGATATGACTTTTAGTAGCATGTTACTTTCCTGATACTGCTCTCAGTTTCTTTTGTTAACTGTTCTTAATTTGTGGCACCTTATTTAAATACATTGTAGAACGTATTGCAGTTCATTAAATATCTGAAGAAAAACTATTAATAGTAGTCTGGAAAGTTTCTACAATGAGTCTGTTTGAACTTCAGCATTTTGCTTTGCTGACTCCTTGCAAAATGACAAACTGCAAGTGGAAATATAACTAATTATTGAACAACAAATTTTGAAAACATTTTTTTAAGTCCTATAATAATGCCTGCTATTTAACAGTAAACTGACTGCATATCATAAGAGTGAAATGCAAGAATGATGGGTACTATCGGGTAATTCTGAAATGTAGGACAAGCAGTGCTGCATCCTGACAACTTAGAAAAGACTGATAATGCTGGAAAATAGGGAACATCAAACACCAGTCTTTTTTTTTAATTATTTTTTGCAGGAAGAATGTCTCTTGCACCCCCCGGTGTGAAGGGAAAGCCTTTCACATAACCTCAAACTTTTTGGATATTTCAAATGGTTACCATTCAATTCTTTTATTTTTGAGTTTGTGAAATTTTTCCATGGCATACTGCAACCATTTATCATATTATCTTGCTCCATACTTTATATATCTATATATCTATATCTATCTATCTATCTATACTATTATACTATCTACTTTGATTCAGTGAAAACTCATTTCACTGAATTTCAAAACATTCACACCAAATCGCTGAAGGCTGAAATCACTGAAATACATTTCACTGAATGTAAGTGGTGTTGGACAAATAAAATGTAAATGCTCTTTTCCCCACTGTAGTATAATCCTGGAGTTAGGATATATAGTTGGCGGGTGTGGGTAGCCCAACCCCCTTCATTTGGGGGTGTGAAGGGTGTAGCCCCCACCTACTTTTGGTTTTATATTGTTAGCTTTTATAGTTATGAATCTCATTTCACTGAAAGCTAAGTAGGTGGGGGCTGTGCCCCCCCATATACCCCTAAGTATATATACTAACTCCAGGACTGCACTATTGTGGGGAAAAGAGCATGTACATTTTACTTGCCCAATAGTAATTACATTCAGCAAAATATGATTTAGTGAAATGAGTTTTCAGTGATTTGAGCTTTCAGCGATTTTCTGAGAGTGAATTGAAATTTAGTGAAATGAGTTTTCAGTGAATCAAAGTAGACCCATACATACATACATATATATATATATATATATATATATATATATATATATATATAAAATATGTAAATGCCTGCATTATAAAATGTGATCTCTTACTAAAACATACATGTCATATGCTTCAGAAACAGTTGTGCTAATGATGAATAGATGAATATAACATTTTAATCAGACTAAACTGGTCTTTTTTCTCAGTTTGCAGAACCTGTGACAACACAGCTTTTGGTTTTGTTTTCTGTAGGCTTGTTTGGCAGAGAAATAAAAAAATAAATCAAAAGTAAAATTTGTTTGAAATCTAATTGGTTTAAACATATGGGCAAATATGCATTTGTTGAAAAATCTCCTAATTTTAATACTATGCTGTATTCTGGACTTTGGAAAGTTCTTGTGTTGCCCATTTCCTTTCTTGGATAAAGGGAGGCTTCTTTGTTCACCAGTGGCAGTGGGGAGCTTAGAGCAGCCTATCTATCCCTGGAGGAGTGTTCCCAGCACAAGAGTCTGATAGCCTATTGGCCGTTTTGGGCCAATTTCTAGCTCTTTCAAGTCCCCCTGTATAAAACCCGCTTTGGCGTGTTTTTTGCGCTTGTTACTACTCAGCCAAGCTCCTCATGGTCCTGCAGAGTGGTGCTAGCAGCAGAGAGGCTAAAAGAGCAACTGCTAACCTGATAAAAGTGTTTTTTTTCATGCTACTGCCTGGGCGACTGTCCGATCTAGCTAAACTGCAAGTATTTCTGCTTCTTGAACTGTTTTAAACTGTTTAAAGTTGTTTTTGCACCTGCACTTTTAAAGTTTGTCCTGTTTGTTGCATTTACCTGTTGAGGCTACACACTCAAGTGCGCTAGCCTGTGTTACATATTTATTGCATTTTCCTGCTGTTTGTTGCAAAAAAGAAAAAAAAAAACAAAAAAATTAACCTTCTTTCCCGTCTTTCTTGACCTAGAGTAGTCCAAATACAGGCTTTGCTGTATTCTGGACTTTTGGAAAGTTCCTGTGTTGCCCATTTCCTTACTTGGATAAAGGGAGGCTTCTTTGTTCACCAGTGGCAGTGGGGAGCTTAGAGCAGCCTATCTATCCCTGGAGGAGTGTTCCCAGCACAAGAATCTGGTAGTCTATTGGCTGTTTTGGGCCAATTTCTAGCTCTTTCAAATCCCCCTGTATAAAACCCGCTTTGGCGCGGCTTTGCGCATAGCGCAGCATCAGGCAGCTCCGCTTAATTGGGTTTAAACCATTCTCGGCTCCACAAAGTCTGTTCTTCACTTTTTCCCTTAGAACTGATCTAGTTCTCATAATAAACACCCTATTCCTACTCTAAAGCCTGGCACTTGCTCACTAAAGCAATTATATAAGTCAGCACTAAAAAATTAAAAGCACTACACCCTCACGAACTCCCCTTGAGTACCTTGTTCCCCATTGGCCCTTTTTTTCAATTATAAAGGAATTCCCAATACTATTCCAGCATGTCCAAAGGTCAGTTGTCAATCTCCTCTCCAGTCCAGCTGGTGAATCTGGGAATCTTGAGGCAATGTTACAACTGCCTCATGTACACAGACAACCTTCTCCTCCTCCCAACAAATTCCAACACATGTGAGAGATGCAACCATATAGCCAAACTGGAGGCTAAGCTCTCTCAACTCAGTACTAGCGTAACCAGTCAGGAGGAGAAGGAAACCACACTCACTACAATTCCAGTCTCACATAGACCTACCACGACAGCAAAGCAAACACATAAACACACAAAAACATACTCGGAGGCTCTAAATAAAAATCTGCCTAAGCAGCAGAGACCTCCAAAGCAGACACCCAAGCAACCGCTACCCCAAAACGAAACACATGCAATACATAGCTCACAAAGCCAGTGTGCCAAACAGTCACAGCCCTTAAGGCTAAACAACACACCTGATACACTTGTAATAGGTGACTCTGTCGTCAGGCACACTGACGTCCCGCTCACCAGGCTGAACAAGGAGAAGGTCACGGTGAGCTGCCTGTCGGGCGCTAGGATCTGCCACATAACACAAGCACTCAGGTCACTCCAAGGCAAGTACAAATATGACTCAGCCATTGTCCATGCTGGTGTGAATGACCTGAGATGTACCTCCCTGGACTACATGAAAAGAGACATAGAGGAGCTCTCTGAGCATGTAGCCCAGGCCGGTATGACCCTGACCTTGAGTAGCATCTTACCCTCACCAAGAATGATGCCACAATATGAAGACAAGATGATCAATTTCAACAATTGACTTAAGTATTGGTGTCATTCAAAGGGGATCCAATGCCTGTCAGCCTGGGATGACATGCTCGACAAGCCACGATGCTTCACTAGGGACGGCTTGCACCTGTCACCCCTGGGCTTTTGGATATTGGCAAAGGCTCTTGCCATTCCCATAGTGCCTTTTTTAGGCAAGGCTCAAAAGACAAACCACCTCCATAGGTATCACAAGGGATAAGAAACTAAGAGTAATGCTACTCAACGCCAGAAGTCTAAACCTCAAGATGCACGCACTCGAAACTCTCCTTAGCATGGAGGACATTGATAGCTGTGCAGTAACAGAAAACTGGTTCAAGGCTCCTGAGAGCACCCCAGCACTACCAGGTTATACCTCATACCATGCTTTTTGGCCCCAAAACTTAGACCGAACCACAAAAGGAGGGGGGGTATCAATATTCGTCAAAGATACTCACGCCCCCAGGTTGGTGGCACAGCATGAAGCATCAGAGACTATCCATGTGCAACTAACAGTGGGTAAAACTGCCTTCCAGTTTATAGCCTGCTACAGACCACCCTCCCAAACCCAGGAACCCCACTCAGCCTTCCTGAGAACACTGGAGAATATGAAGGTCTCTCCAAACACCATTATATTGGGCGACTTCAACTACCCAAACATAGGCTGGGAGCATTACTCTAGCTCCAACACCCTAGCCCAAAGGTTCCTAGAATTCATAAACTCAAATGCTATGGAACAACTTGTTACCACTCCCACAAGAGGGGAAAACATACTGGACCTGATCATCACCAACATGGGGGCTCTATGCTCCAGACCAGAAGTGTATCCCTCACTGGTAAGATCAGACCATAAACTAATCTCACTGGATATTCACATCCTGACCCCACCCCCTGCCCAGAAAACCACAGTGGAAAACTTCTCTAAAGCAAATTTCACACTCCTCAAAACCGAGGTGGAATCCTTCAAAGCCCCTGGGCCTGTGGAAAATACGGCCCAGACCGCAGAATCCTTTATAAACGCATTCTATGAACACCTTCAGGAATGCATGGATCATGCAATCCCAAATAAAACCAAGACCCAATCCTCCAAAGGCAGGCATCCTGTCTGGTGGACCCCAGCCATAAACAAACTATACAATAGAAGGAGAAAGCTACTACATGATAGAGCAAAATCCCAAAAAGGAAAGGCATCTCTGATCAGTATTAGCAAAAAACTATGGGCACTCATAAAATCGTCTAAGGCCAGCTTCGAGAGAAAAATTGCACAGGACACTAAGGATAATCACAAGGCTTTCTTTAGTTATGTTAGGAACCTGGGTGGGAATTCCCAGATATGCTCAGAATTAGTCCAAAATGACAGAAAATACACTGAACCCACAGACATTGCCAACATCCTAGCTGACAGGTTCAGTGCAAACTTCTCCCCCACCCCCACCAAAAGGGCAAATATCTATCCCAGCAGAGTGCTGCCCTCCTGACATCTCAGATGCTCAGGTAAGAGCCGCCCTCTCCAAAGCAAAAAACATAGCATCAATGGGACCAGACGGTGTCCTGGGCTGCGTCCTTCATGAACTCCAAGAAGAGCTAAACCCAAACATAAAACTACTGTTCAATCTCAGCCTTACTACAGGATATGTACCCAAAGAATGGTGTACAGCAACAGTGGTCCCTCTCCACAAAGGTGGTGCCTCAACGGATCCTGGAAACTATCGCCCCATAAGCCTGACTAGTTTGGTCTGCAAAACTATGGAAAGGATCATCATGGACCTCATAAATAAAGATATTGGGGACCTACAGACACTGGATCCCATCCAGTTCGGCTTTGTTAAGGGCAGATCCTGCCTCTTAAACCTGGTTGATTTCTTTGAAACAGTCACCAAGGCCATTGACAAGGGGAAGGTGGTCCACACAGCCTACCTGGACCTCGCAAAAGCCTTCGATACAATACTGCACTCGGGCATTATAAATAAGCTCACCAGCTTAAATATAAACCCCATGTCACTAGATGGGTTGCAAACTGGCTCAAGGACAGAACCCACATGGTTAGAATTGCTGGAGCCATGTCAGACTCCAAACCAGTTAAAAGTGGCATCCCACAAGGCTCAGTCCTGGGACCTCTCTTGTTTGGTATATATTTCTCAGAGGTACAGGCCAACACGGAAGGACTGTGGCTGACCAAGTCCGCAGATGACTGCAAACTAGGCACCATAATCGACTCTCCAGCTGACACAAGCATCCTACAAAAGGGCCCCATAGAAACAGACAACTGGTGCCAGAGCCATGGCCTCAAGCTAAACACCAAAAAGTGTATAGTCATCCCCTTTGGCAAAAACAAAGTGCCCACAAATTACCACATAGGTGGTAATCCATTAAGTACGGAAGAAGTAATTAGGGACCTGGGGACCCAAGTTGATCGCAATCTCTTATTTGAAAACCACGTGGCCAAAGTGATTAGAAAAACATTTTATATAGCCCACCTAATCATGAAGGGATTCACATCTAGATCAGGGGAGGTCATCGTGCCTCTTTACTCATCCCTCATCAGGCCCATAATTGAGTACAATGCCCCTTTTGGGATGTACCTTACCAGACACCTGCAGCAACTGGAAAGACCCCAAAAGTACCTCACCAAGAGGATCAAAGGGCTCAAACAGATGCCATATGCTGCCCGGTTAAAGAAACTCCAGCTCTACTCTGTGGCATACCGCCTGGTCAGAGGCAATCTGTGCCTGACGTATAAAGCCATGTCCAACCCGGAATTAATGGATATGCTGCACCTCAGAAAATCCAAATTCCATCGAGCTACGCGCTCGAGAGACTTGAACCTCAGCACTGAAATAAATAGGACATGCTGGAGGGTTCCCTTCACTCTGGAATAAAATCCCAGTCCAGGTTAGGCAGAGTCCCTCATTGACTCTCTTCAAGAGGAATCTTGATGAGTGGATGGGAGATTGTAGGTTTACCCCGGGTATCACTTCTGGGTCACTGTTAGACAGAGGCACAGTATACTAACCTCGAAAAAGGGCATACCAAAATTCATATAAAATGGCTGGCGAAAGCCAAACACACTCTGGATAGGCTTATAAATGCCCTAGGGCAGATAGCCTAGTATGAACCTATGAACCTATAATATTAAATAACATATAGAAAAAGCCCACTGAATATACAATTCATAATGAAAGCATATTATCATCTCTCCTTTAATCACACATTTAATGACCAGCATGCTACATTGTTAACACACACACCACAAACATAACACTAGTAAAGCACAAAGACACACATGTTCACACAATAACCTATATCACCTATTCACAAACTCTTCTGAACTTCAAATAAACTAAAAAGTAATGCCACAAAATAAAATGGCTAAACATTTAACTTTAATAATACCCTGCCACACCAATGCGGGAGCAACAGCCACACTCCCCATATACATATATATCAATTGCACAGTTGCACCTCATCCAATAAAAGACAAAGCAACAATGAGAACAATGCCAGCAATATTCAACACAAGTCACTAGCAGTATTTACTGCAGCAATAAAACCTACTGAATGAAATATTACTCCTGCATCTAACACATTCCACATGCCTCCACATATATTGTATTAACAATAAAAAAACATATACTAATAAAGTGCTTGGCAGAGTCTATATGGTGAATTTAGTTAACATAGCTAATGAGAAAAGGTCAGTTGTGGGGAACAGAATAGAAAAAAAGAACAGAAATTTGTGATTTGACTAAAATGCATTTTAATCAATGGGGAGGATATATACACACACTCATAGATGTGGATTTTATATATATATATATATATATATATATATATATATATATATATATATATATATATATATATACTCTCTACCAAAAAAGTGCACGTTAATATGACCAACAGCGGTATTCCAGCAGTGCGCGGATTACTAATCATAACACAACTACTTTCCAGCACTTGCATTCATATAGCGTGCCCAACATGAAAATAAATCCAACATTCTGGTAGTATCTCGACAATACTTCACTCGACATGCTGAAAGACACACATTTTTGATGAAAAAACTTTTATTCATCCACACAAATAACATAATATGATGTTGTCACTTTAAGGGGGCATTTTGTATATTGTAAATATATGTGCTGCAAATGAATCTGAGTACTCAGAACACTGATGACGCCTATTGGGTGAAACCAGTTTGTTTGCACCTTTGAGAAGTGGCTGTGTCGAACCGAGCAGTCTGAGTTACCATCTGTTGGGATGAATAAAAGGTTTTTCATGGTATTTACAAATAAGGGGTACGGCTATGGGGACTAATTTTGCTCCCATATATGCTTTATGGGTTATGTGGAAGCCAGAATGATATATAATGTTGGTAACATCTATAGACCATACTTGGACATGTGGCGTAGATTTTTAGACTACTGTTGGTGTGTTTGGGTAGGGACAACTGACAAATGGTATGAGTTTGTAGATTATCTAAATAACAATACTTTTGGAATATGGTTTACTAGCAAAACTGAACAGTTTAATACTGATTTTTTGGATGTAAATGTTACTAAATCGATAGACAGAACAATTGTGACTAGTAAATATAGGAAACCTTTTACAAAATACTCATTGTTGGAGGCAAATAGTTGTCACCCAAAACACATCACAAGAAATATACCTAAAGCACAGTTTGTCAGGTTAAAACGCCTATGTAGTAGTGAATTGGATTTTGATAAAGAGGCAGAGAATATGCGGGTGAGATTTATTCATAGAGGATACAATAGTAAAGTGGTTTCTGATGCGCTCCACTATGGCAAGATACAAGATAAGGAAAAACTATTAACTAGTGCTTCTGAAAGGGAAGTAACACAGACAAATAGAATGAGGTTTATTACTACACATGGTACTAATACCTTTAAAATCAAGGAAGTTTTGCAGAGACATTGGTCAACAATTAAGTATGATCCTTATTTTGACCAAATATTGGGAGATTATTGTAATTTTGGCTATCGTAGGGGTAGAAATATTGGAGAATATCTAAATAGGTATAAAAAATCTACCTTTATGGATAGAAATTTGTGGGTTGGAGAGAAAATTAAGGGCAGTACATTTTGTGGTAATTGTATATATTGTAAATTAGTATCTAAACCAAATCTTTTACTTCTGTTAATACAGTTAGGGTTTTTGATATTAGGGTCTTGATTACATGTAATACTAATTGGATTGTGTATATGGTGGTCTGTAAATGTGGTGCCTTTTATATAGGGCAAACTTCTAGGAGCTTTAAGAATAGGATAGCATTACATGTGAGTGATGTGAATTGTAGGAGAACCCAAAGTGCTTTATATAAGCACCAAATAGAACATAAAGGGGCACACTTTGTATATGTAGGGATTGATAAGGTGGTGGGGGAAAATTTGACTATATCACAAAAACATAGTATTTTGCATAGGAAAGAAAAAATGTGGTTTCTAAAATTGGGAGCTTTATATAAACCCGGGTTGAATGAAAATTTGTGAGGCTAGAAACATTCTTCTTCTTATTATTATTATTTTTTTATTATTTTGCTATATATTTTTTCTTTTTGGTTTATTTCTAAATATGTATTTGTAAATGGGGTTACATAAAGGTGTAAAATAACATAATATGATGTTGTCACTTTAAGGGGGCATTTTGTATATTGTAAATATATGTGCTGCAAATGAATCTGGGTACTCAGAACACTGATGACGCCTATTGGGTGAAACCAGTTTGTTTGTACCTTTGAGAAGTGGCTGTGTCGAACCGAGCAGTCTGAGTTACCATCTGTGTGGATGAATAAAAGGTGTTTCATCAAAAATGTGTGTTTTTCAGCATGTCGAGTGAAGTATTGTCGAGATACTACCAGAATGTTGGATTTATTTTCATGTTGGGCACGTTATATGAATGCAAGTGCTGGAAAGTAGTCGTGTTTATATATATATATATATATATATATATATATATATATATATATATATATATTTATATATATTTCTGTGTATATGCATGTATATATAGATACTATATATATTATCTTCCAACTAAACATGATTGAAACTCTTATTTCAATATTTTGAGGCATTTATCTTTATAGAGAAATATATTTTATTCATCTTATTCTTTAGTTTACATATATACTCCTTCCTATTATGTCTTTGATAAAAAATACCACAAAGTACAATCCATTCCTTATACATCACACTAGCTACCAAAATCTGTCCTTACAGCCCATATTCACATCCATAAACATCCAAATTGTCTAGCTTTATGTAATATAGACTGCACACTATTCATCAACACAAGACCTATGCTCAAGCAAATAATCGCTCTTCTCTCAAATTAAACAATGCTGCAAGAGGATCACTTTACAGTTATGTCTTAAAGCTTTGAAATGCTCCTCTACTCCAGCTAAAACAAATAAACAAACTAAACATCTTGAAAGCAATACTTAAACAATACCTGGCTATGTGCACACTCGACACCAGGATCATTTATTCTCTTAACTCTTAATGACAGTATGAGACACCCTACTTAAATCTGTACATTTACACTAACAATACACTCATAGTTTGCCATATACTAGCCTGGTACCTACATCCTCCCTTTTTTCTTATTATCTCGCAATATATTCTCTGTCTCTCTCTCTCTCTCTCTCTTACACCTCTATAATTGCATTTCTTCCCTTTTTAGAAACTGTACAGATGTTAAACTTGCCTATTTAATGTGTACCTGTTATATATATATATATATATATATATATATATATATATATATAAAATATATATCTTAGATATCTAACTGATAGCTATCAAGTATGTCGTGAGTGTATATATTTCTGTATTTAACAACATTTATTGAATTCTTCTGATGCAACAATTGTATCTATGGAGCCTTTCATCCTGGGCATCCATTCAAAATGGGCAATGGCATCCAGTCCAATTAAAATGTTTAATAAATGCCATTATACAATGACCCCCCCATTAATATTCTAAAACATGCACGCTGATTGGTCAGCATGCATGTTGTAAATCAGACTTATACTAATGGAAAAAAGTCCAGTCACCCGGACTTTTTCCATTAGTACAAGTCTTTTTTTACAGCAACGGAGAACACAAGATTTCCGTTGCTTTTTAGACACTGTCTCGCTATGTTAAAGGAGTTTAACATAGTGAGACAACTTTAAAAAAAGCAACGGAGATTAACATTCTGAGGCACTTTGTAAAAAGCAACGGAGATCTTGCTTTCTCCGTTGCTTCTACCCACAGCTCTGATGTACTGCGTAAGCATGCACATGTGCAGTACATCAGAACTGCCACAGAATACCAGACAGCTGCGGAAGGGCAGCAAGGAGGCATTATAGAATGCCATTATTTAAGAAAAGTAAGTATTTTTTTTTCTTAAATAATGTAATTGTATAATAGCAATAACCCACTTCTGAGTGTGGGTAATGCTGGATCTGCCGATGGTTGTCTTTGTTTGGCCACTTGGGCTTCACCCTCGTGACCAAAACCACACCAACCGTGGGTAAATCCAACATTACCCATACCCAGGCATGGGTTATTGCTATAATAATTAATGGATAAATAAATAAAATAAACCTTCAGACTTCTTCATCAGTGTACCAATAAGCTAGAGAATTTCTGCACAGAGTATATCCATGGTCCTTTAAATTTCTCTGTTATACCTACTTAAAATAATCCTTCATACCTTAATCCATTCCATACTTTCCTAACCATCTTTGTTTTGTTGAATTACTTTCCTGTAAGTCAATATTGTTGATCTCATTACTACTTAGTTTCCCAGTTTCTTTCTTTTAGCCACTTTCACAAGTATTTTTTTTCTAAATACTGTTCCTCTCAAGACAATTACTGCCAAACAGCCTTTATGATTTCTGTCTTGTTTTTTTTTTTTTCAATATCAATTGTAATTAATAATTTCTTTATTTAAATAGGTAATTTGAACAGTGATGCTCTCCCCTTCTCTCTCTCTCTTTCATTAGCATATTATCAAGCTCCCAGTATATCTATTCTTCACAAACTGTTTCTGTCTTAAATTATGCTTATATGTTTGACGTACTGAAGTTCAAAATGTCTCTGCTAGAGTTAAGAATTAACTTGAGATTTAATAAAAGGCAATCCCTTTCTGGTCGTTTAGCTGTCACCATTACAGAACACCTTCCTACATCTGGTGAGAATAAAAAAGGTAAGTAGGAGGTCTGTTTTGTTTGCAATAAATGTAATAAATGCATAATTAAAATTACTGAATTATTGTTGCCATTCTTTATTAGCAAATGGAGGGCTGTAACAAACTAGACCAATATAACATTTTGCCTGATCACTTTTTTCATTTTTGTGCAAACTTTCATTAAAGTCAGTTTGTCTTTTAGGAATCTTGTACAATTAGAATATTGGATTACTCTTATATTGAAGTCTTCATTCACTGACAACACTATTTTACTGCACTGACTGGCAATTAAAATATATTTTATTAATTAATATATTGATTGATTGCATTTGTTTTTTGACTGGGAAAGTCCAACTGGGCACAGAGTCCTCTTTTCACTGGAGGTCCAGGTAGAAAAGCTCCAAATGATACATATTATAAACTTATAGTGTAGAAAAAATAACAGCATTTTATAAGTAAGTACATATTCTAATGAATAAAGACATTTTGTAAAAGTTTAAGCATTTTGTACTGAAAAGTCATTCAACAGTACTTTGAAAAGTCTGCATACTAACAGAGTCATTGCAGATAGTACGATGAGGTGCAGATACCAATTATTTTGAGCAAAGGAAGATGATAAGCATAATTCAATATACAGAAACAAATTTCAGTGAACAGCACTCTATACTTCAGTAAGCTGCATCATAATGAAGACATAAAATAAGCATAAAGTTGCATAAAACACAGAGGCCATTTTAGACTTCTGTCTGGGAAATGGCTTGATAGTAGATAACACATTGTTCAGAAAGTTACAGGATCACATAAAAGTGTGGCCAATATCTAATTCAGGTTGATTTCCTCCTAGTAAGGTAAGGGCACTGGGGTAGAATCGGCTGTTGCAAAGTCATCCTCAGTGATACAGTCAGACCACAGCATAAACCTCTGGTTGCCACAATTAGCTGTAAGCAGTGTTTGGAGGCTCTAAGGTCAACAGACACCAGGTTAAAGACCTGGAAGTTGACTGAATAGAAAGCACTACATTTCAAGGATTTACTCAGGTTCTAGCACCTCAAGAAGAAGAGGAAAATAAATGAAGTTGAAGAAGAATGGCTTCTCCTCAAAGCAGCATGTGTGAGAACTACAGAACAGGTATGCAGCCTAGCCAGGTATGGAAATAAGGTACATAAGGAAACCTTGTGGTGGAATGCAGAAGTCCAGGAAGTCATCAAAAGAAAGAAAGGAGGAGTAGCGGAAAAAACGGGAGAGAGAAAAGATGGACCAGGCTAGGAAGGAATACTGGTTGTCTAACAAAGAATCTAAAAGTAGCTGCAATAGCAAAGAACAAGGCATCAGGGACACTCTCTACCAGCTCCTGTAAAGTGAGTCAGTAGACGGCACAAAGAAACTATATTACGCAAAGACAGAAAGATAAAGAAGATAGTCAGACACCCTTCATAAGGGATGCCAGTAACAACCTGCTCACCAGTTCACAGGATATCAAAGGCAGCAGTGTCTAAATGAAGAAAACCCCACCAAAGCTGTACTGCCCCAGATATAACCTACAATGAGAGAAGAGGAGGAACCCTTCATAGAAGAAGTAAGAACAGCACTAAGGAAAACTAAGTTAGGGAAAGCACCAGGCTCGGATGAGGTCACATCAGATATGATAAAGATGCTGACTGAGATAGGGGAGAAATGGCTCCTGAGGGCACTCACAGCAGTGTGGAAAGAATGGTGTAGTCTTGAGATGACCAAAGAATAAGCATACTAGTGCCAGTGTTCAAGAAAAAAGGGGACATTCACAACTGTGGGAAAACTGCATGAAGGTTCTGGAGAGGGTAACTGATAAACAAATACATAGAGAAGTAGAAAGTAATACTGGAGATGATCGATTTGCATTCAGATCAAGACAAAGCAAGACTGACCCAGTGTCTGCTTTGAGACAAATAGTTTGGAATAAGTAAAAGAGGCGGAAAGATTCCAATTGGGCGTTCCTAGATATGGGGAAGGTATATGACAAGGTCCCAAGAAAGCTGATTTGGGCAGTCCTCTGGTGATTCCAAGTCCCAGAAACATTGGCAGAATTAGTCAAGCTATCTACAAGGACCAAATGGCTCAAGTATGAACAGTGTTCAGTCTCACAGAGGGGTTCCCAGTGCGAGTGGCTGTACACCAGCACTCAGCTCTGAGCCCACTGCTCTTCATACTAGTAATGGACTGCATTATTAAACAGGTCACAGGGAGCAGATCACCAAAGTTGCTGTATGCACACAATGTGGCATTACACGCATACTCTCAGCAAGAACTTCAGCAAAAGATTTGGGAACGGAATGCAAACCTGAAAGCACATGGGATGAAACTGAGTGCAAATAAGTTAGTTGTAATGGCAGCAAATGGGGGAAATCAGAAGAAGATGATGAGAATTAAGATGGAAGGGAAAATAGTGGAAAAGGTTAACAGCTTCAAGTATCTGGGAGGGGTGGCTGATAAGAAGAGAAATCTGAATGAGAAGGTCAAAGCTAGAATCAAAAGTACTGCAGCCAACTGGCACAGATTGTGAGGTATAGTATATGACAAAGGAATGCCTAAGAAGCTGAAAAGTAAAGTGTACAAGACAGTGGTGTGACCGGTACTGCTGTATGGTACAGACACCTGGAAAGTGAAGTCAGAGCAGATGAGGAAGCTAGAGGTGATAGAGATGAAGTGCCTGAGATGGTGGTAGGATGCACAGTCTGGGACAGCTGAAGAAATAATGACAGAAGAGGAAAAGCCAAAGTAGCTTGAATTGCAGAAAAGATCAAAGCGAACATATTATGGTAGTTCAGGCATGTATGCAGAAAATCTGAAGACAATCTGGTATAGAAGATTTGGGACCAAGAGGAAGAAGGCAAGAGGAAACAAGGGTGTCCAGCAAAAAGGTGGAAGGAGTATGTGGGAGAAGATATGTGACAGCCAGGCATGAGTGTTGAAGAAGGCAGAAGAGCGGCATTGAATAGAGAGAGATGTTGACAGTTTATATAACACCCCATCCCATGTAGAAAATGAAAAAAGGGGGTTGATGATGAGATTGCATAAAACCATCAGACTTTTATCATTTAGATTTGTTTTATTTGCTAGTCAGCAACTAGAGTAGTACAATAAAGACTGATCGACGAAGAAGGACTAGAAGTCTTTCTAGAGAAGACTATTGACCATTTCTGTAAGGTATTGTCCAGTAAATGCACCAGTAACTCACATTATCTTGTAAGTCTCAACATCACATTCATACTTCTTACACCAACCAAATATTATAGCAATTTTTTGCTATTTCAATATTTTAGTGTCTATTTTATCTTTATTTTGTAGTTCTGAGAACTCATGTAAATTTCCATTATTCGTGTCCATCCCTTCATTTCTGACAAATATCTTTCTGCTGTCTATGCACTAATGTATAGCTTTCCCCTTCACCAAGTTTTCTTTATGGTGTTTTCTTTCGAATCCCCCTCTGTTTCTCATGGGGTTTAATCCTGCATGTCTTCTATCCCATGCTTAGCCCTTACATTCATATTTATGCTAATATTATTCATGCATCTAAGTCCTCCTTTCTGCAATTCACTGGATTCTTCACCAGTGGGGACCTTTGTACCCTAAACTCTGACATACCTGTGCGGGGATTTAATATATGAATTTATACGTTTCTGTTTTAAAACCTTCTGTAGCTTAAGTGTTTCTAGCAACAGACATTCAACAGCAATCAGTAGTTAGAATTTCCTTAACTGTTACCTTTTTTTTTCCTTTATCTTCACATATCCTTTAGTGATATAAAAATCCTACTCCACAGCCACTGTAGGTATCCAGACACTTTATTTGCTAAATACAAGTTGAGTGCTTTCTTCCCACGATCGGGTCTTCCTCAGAACATCTACCGTGGCTGTGGAGTAGGATTTTTGCATTGTTCTCGTCACTTTCCTGTGTTTGGTTCCTTTAGCGATATCATTTTGTTTTTCACATTCTGATGATCACATCTTTATTGACAAGTCCTTATGTGCAATTAATAGCCAATAGAAAGCTAAAGTACAATTAAAAATCAAATTACAGCACCAGCCTTCTTATTTTCTACCTAAAATAGACAATTACTAATAAAAAGTAAATGGATGGTGCGAAAATGAACTAATAAACCAAAATGCAGGCACCAAAGTCTCAGCGCAAGTACCACAATTAGGGCTGCAAAATGTAGATAGTAGACCACCACACGAGGAATGTTCCAAATAACAGCAGCACTTTAATAATAATCCAAAACAGCAGCAATAATACGTAGGAACAGATACACCACACGTTTCGTCCAAAACTTCATCAGAATAACTACACACCCAAAAGTAACATTTAAATACACTAATTAAATTCAAACTAACCAATAAAATTCATTTGCTTTGAATATATTAATTAATTACAAAGTATGTGTATGTTTAAAATGTTTAAAATCAACATATTTAAAAGTGTTAAAATCACAATAACTTGTTTTATTTTATACAATACACATAAATCCTCATAAATACATTAAGAATACATTAAAGAATTTTAAGTTTATTAAAATAAATAAATAAATGAAGTTTATATGAATACTAGTGCATGTTATAATATTAACTAGTCACACAATGCCCTCTAGTGGTAAAAGTGTATAATGTAATTAATGGGCTTAAATAACTTGGAAATTTTCTGTGTAGAATTTTAAACCAATTTCAAAAAAGTTTTCAAAAAGAACTTCTGGCTACTGGATACACATATAAAAATTAAAGTTTTGCTGATCTCATTTTCAACACAGGTGCCAAAGTGATCATGTCATTTATACCTGGGAATTTATTTGACTCTAAAACAATTTGCCAGTATAATTCCCTGTATGCAACCAAGGTTTCCCAACAACCTTCCCTTGGATCTTGTGGTACAACTTCTAAAACAAAGAAATTAAAATAAGCCCCATCACAGACCAAGGTGTGTTTAAATAAAGAATTTGTGTCTCGCTTGGTCCTGATATCATACAGGTGCTCGTAAATTCTCTGTTTCATTTTTCTTTCACTTTTGCCAACATAAAATGCTTCACATTTTCCACATAATGCGATATATATGATACCTTTAGTGTTACAATTTGCAAAGGAGTGTAAGGCGAGTGTCTTTTTCTTTTTGTTTGCCTTCTGATGAAGTCATAGTATATTTTGTGATGGAAAGTGTATGAGATTTAACGCACTTTAAGGAATTTTAACAACTTTCAATTTGTTTAATAAACCTATCTTTACTACTCATCGTGGAGGTTTGGCGTTCACTGGCATCGTGGTTCTCTTTTCTAGTTTGTGTTGTTGTGTGCATTTAGAAGGAACAGCCATATATGTATATGGCAACTCACCCTCTGTCATTTCATCATCACGTTTCTACCATAGTCATAAAATACTTCTACCTAGCTCAGTTAATTTCATGGAATGCCATCATGTTCAAGAACCAAGGAAATGGTTTTACCACTATACACTTCTCTGTTACTAAATACAAGGCTCCATTTTTTATGCACACAACCAAATGTTTCACTCAACTGGAAAAACCTCACAGATTTTTAACCAAGAAAATCGATGGCCTAATGTCCCTCAACTATACAAGTAAATTAGTATGACTCTCCTTATATTCAGCTGCCAAATGGCTGCTCGGATATGATCTTTCTCCATTTTTCTAGCCATGAAAGACCAGTCCTACTATTTCTTTGCAAAACCAGTGAATCCACTAACACTCACACTATGGAACTAAATCTACACAAACAAATAATAAAAACTCACTACAGAGATAAGCTCCTAAATTAACATATTCCTACCCTATAAAATAAGTTGCCAATACATGTCAAATAAAATACTTTAAGGCTAGCCTTAATGACTGAATGGGTAGACACAAATTTACAGCAGGGTCACCATTTATGGCCCTGCTCAATTTAGGAGGTGAACACCATTAAGTGCCTGAAAAGTGTGGTAGACCTTTTAAATGTGTCTCCTTTAAGAGGCATATGGCTGGACATCTTATTATCCCAGTAATCATTTGCTTAGTATTGCACTTATGTCCATCTTTTGGTTCATTGCATTATTATTTTTTCAGATGGTTATATCAAATGGACTCTGAAAAATAAGATTCTATATTTTTCAGTTAGCTTTTTGAAGAAAGCATTTGCGTTACTACTTCATTACAGTGAATGACATTTTCATGAACATATCATGACGTATTTGTGTTTATTTCATACCTATAAAAAGGCATACTGATTTCCTAACTTTACAGGAAATACCAAATTAGGACTGTTTACATACTTCATAACACACATTCAGAATGAATCACATTTCTACTTACCTTTTCTAGTTATTATTCTGCCAGTTTACTTTACTTAGAATCAGTTTTAATTTTGCATGTATGGATGCAGTCAAAGACTATATTAAAATCATATCACAGGTAGAATTCCTAGACTTCATCTTGTGAAAAATGGAATTTAATTTTCAAGAACCAATATGACACCAATAATGCATGTACCGATTTACTCCATTATTAAACACTGTCCATGTTTTGCTTTATTCTGCCCCCTCAAATAAAGTGAACTGCATTGTTTTCCCCTGAATGCAAGTCTGTACATTACAGCATGAAAACTGAAAAGTAAAATAGTCTCATTCATTGAAAGTAAACATTTTAAGATGTGAAAAGTTTGCCTTATTACATAAATGGATGCAAATACACTTTCCTGAAGCAAAAATAAAAAAAACTACTGAAGAGAATTTTAAGTAAATGAAAAAAACAAAGATAAATGACTTTTGGAGTGGCAAGGAAAAATACTTGACTCATTTAAATACATTTAAATGGAAAACATTGCTTTATTATCTTAATTGGTTAAAACTGTTGAAACAAATGGAAGAGAAACTACAAAGGACAAGTAAGGAAAAATAAATCTGTGTGACTTCAGACGTTGTCACATTGAAAGTGCAGTGATGAGGATACGGTTTACAAGAACAATTTCAAAAGAAGCACATATGCTGAGAAAGATGTTTGTAGATATCTGTAGCTTGTCAGAATTTGACAAACAGTAGGATACCCATATAATATGATTTCGCTCTTGAAAAAAATAGGTGGCCAGGATTAATAATTATTCTTCTGCTATATGTAGCTCTAGAGATGACATATTAAAGACATCACTTTTAGACAAGATAGGAGAAGACGTGTATGACATATTTAAAGCAAAAGCAGGACAAGATGACACGCTTAAAGATTTGACAGATAAGTTAAACAAAAACACTGAGCCACGAAATTTAAAATATGAGGTACAAAGATTCTGATACACTAGACAACAGTAAAATTATGAAATAAGGTGAATTATTAATGGTTAAAAGCAGTAACTAGGAAATTTGAATTTTGAAATATCCATGAGGATATTAGGAAAGCATATATACACATCTGTATGGCGGATGCTCTAGTATTCTTCTATATTCTAAAAGACCACAAGTGAATTGCTGACCCACAAATTGTCCATAGGTATATGAGATATGCTTGCATTTGTGAGTATATGTGTCCAAATCCTATGCTAGAATGAAGGCCTGGTCAGGATGATTTTCTCTGCCTTGTGTCCCACTGAGTGCCTGGATATGCTCTGACTTACCCATTACCCTGGAAGGCTGATGCAGATAGAAGAAGGAATGAATGAATAAATAATAAATGAATAAAATAATAGATAAAAGTTCAGGCACTGTGAGAGTGAGGAGGAAAACACTAGCTAACCCTAAACAAGATCTTAAGCAAACTTCTAGTTTTTTGCCAAGTCCCATGACTGCAAAAAGCAAAAGTAAATAAAAAGAAATAAAAAAAAGGGAAGCACTGTAAATGTAAAAAAGTTAAGAATAAAAATCAGAAAAGACAACTGATAAGAGAAAAAGGTATAATGTTTACTGAAGGTACTAGAGTACACAATATCGTCAAAAGTGACAGGGAGCCATCCCAGGTAAGGTGAGTACAAACAGCAGAAAATACAACCACAGAGCAAAAAAAATGAGATCACAAACAGCAAGCCAAAATGTGAAGATTAAATGTCAATGAGAGAGACAGAGACAGTGATAAAGAAAGAGATGGGGACAAAATGAGACTGAAAAAAAGGAATAATTATGACAACTTGGAGAGTTTCATCAGCAGAAGACGTATCACAGTCTTCTCTTGATAAAGTTCAAAAGAATGATCAAGAACCAGAAACAGAGGGAACTTAGTGAGTAAAAAAAACAAACACAAAAAAGACAACTTGAGGCAGTTCCCAAGCCAGCAACAGGGTAGAGAAGAATGATATCCATCATTAACAGTGATCTAGATGAAACCTGTTACTGACATTGTTCAGCATATGGTACAGTATATGGTACAGCATATGGTACAGCGTATGGTACAGCATATGGTACAGCGTATGGTACAGCATATGGTACAGTATATGGTACAGCATATGGTACAGTATATGGTACAGCATATGGTACAGTATATGGTACAGTATATGGTACAGTGTATGGTACAGCATATGGTACAGTATATGGTACAGTATATGGTACAGCATATGGTACAGCATATGGTACAGTATATGGTACAGCATATGGTACGGTATATGGTACAGCAATTAATTTCCATATAAGTACTTGGGCCTCACTTTGTAGAACACAACCAATGCACCCTAACTATGGCCCACACACTCCAAATTCAAACAGCTCCTTGGTTATTTGAAGACCTGAGTGGGGGAGGTAGGTATGAGAGACCAACTTCAATTCAGCCATCATGGCAGAAGAAGTGGTAGCTTGGTCACTCAGTTACTACCATGGAAGCATAGGTTTGCATGGTGTCAAACCATCTGGCTTGGGGATTATGGGTTGGTGGTCCTGAGCTGTTGGTAGTAGTCCTGATTAACATATGGAAGGAAGCACACAGATGCACACAGAGGGTATAGGATATCCTGTAGTCACATGGGTACTCACTTTAGCTGCCAGTGGTCTGGTTACAGTAATAACTGAAAAGCATCCATTGCTAGAAGGCTAGCAAGAACATAAATGATGGATGCCGGCCTTTCCTGTCAGTCCTCAGTTCCCTGGTATGGATACTCAGTATGGGGAAACAAATGGGTTCGATGCTGACAGAAGGAAGCATGATGGTGGGCAGCCTCAGAGGCAGAAAGAGCATAAAAAATGAAAGAACTTTACTGATCCCATTACAGTATCTGTCAGAGTTGAAAGAAAACACTATTACTTTCTGAAAAATATGTTCACCAGGTTCACTAGACTAAAAGAGAATAGTTGTGTATCAAAAAATTAAAGTTGTTGAAACTAGTGTTGAGGATCAGAGATTTATATTTTCTCAGAATTCCATGTCATCAAACACAGAAAAGGTAAAAATCACCAAATGACATGGCCCTAACAATCAGATCAAAATATGTTAGAAATCTTTGGATAAGGGTATGTCTAATTATAATTTTAGGTTTACAAAATATTTTAGCACAATTGTAAGATGTCTAAACAAGGATCCCAAGCTCCTGGCCATGGTCCAGATATTACCCACTAGTAATTTCACTCTGGCCTATTTCTTTGCCTTAAAAAGTCAGGTTATTTTGTATTCTGAACTACTTTGACAAATGCTTATCATCAGGGTTCATATCAGTAGCAGTTCCTCTCTCTGTCTTTTATTGACTTGACTCAGGAATCAGTGAGAGATAGAAACTTAAAGACCAAGTGTAAATGGCCAAACTCTAAAAAGTAAAATACTTCTGTTTTTGCTGTTATGCACTCTTACCTTAAAGATAAATCTATTGCCATCCCAAAGCAGTATATTAATGAGTTTTTTCATTACAAATATAAAGTTAAGTAGTGAAACATCATTACTGATGTTTCCTGTATTCAAATAGGCACATGGCCAGAAGTAAGCTCTATGCATAGCATTATGACAATAAGTGATGCAGTGCAGAAGGAAGCAGGAAGGCTGTTCAGTTGTTTGCATTCCCTATTTCTTTCAAACAACCTATTTTTCTTCTTTATCCTTTAAATATTACACTTTTTTCCAAATCAGTGATGGCTTTGTTCACTACAATCTTTCATGTCACCCAGTCTGCCAGCAGTTACATGACACACTGTGCAGACTCTGAAGCAGATCCAGGCAACTCCAAGTTCAAATGAAACTATAACTCATATGTATATACAGGGGCAGGAGTTATTGTTCTTGATGCAGTGTTTGTGGGACTTTTCTCCTCACTGGCCCAATTTTTAATTTCAACTGAAAAATGGAAGAACTCCAGCTGTGATAAAAGAAGAATCATCAGTTTGATTCTGATGTTGGAAAAAAAGTTACACTCATTTGCTCCATCGTGTGGTTACTCATGAGCCAGAAGCAGACATTCTGAGCTTGTAGGAAAGAAATGCACTCGACAAAATGTTTTAAGCATACTTCTGCAATAAAGAATCTTCATTTTGAAAAAAAAGACAAGCTGGATGGCAACCAGAACAACACATGGACAAGACAATGCAGGAACAGTGGCATCTGTAAGTTAGATGGTCTAACTACATTTGATCTTTAATGGAGAACAAAACACACCAATAGCAAAACCATTTAGATTCCAAGCATTTCTCCTACTGGTCTGTATTGAGATCCGGGAAGTAACTGTGTGAGACCAGCTTCCCAGCAGATGTGTCTTGTAAACATTGTAATATCTGTTGCAGTATTTTGCCAGATATACTACTGTCACTTAGTGTCACCACATGAGCAAGTAGATCCTTCGCATATGTTGAAAGCAGGCAAGTCAGAAGGTAAAACAAAAAGATGTTCTAGCCATTGTCTAGACATAGGAGAACTTTCATATCGACATGTTTAAATTTTTGCATTGAACACAGATAACAAATCACTAGACTCAATATTCCATAACTTCAATTATACAATAAAGGATCATTACTATTCAGAAATGAGCATGCTGATTGGACAGCCGGTCCAGTGTGCCCATTGCAAATTGAGAGCATGCCAATATAATGGAGACTGGTCTTCCTACTGGAATATGCATTGTAATGCCATCCAATATTTCCCTACAAGAAGAAGTACATTAACTTACTTTTACCACACCACTAAGCAGAGAATTAAAACTGTTAAAAAAAAAAGTAAGAATCATTTGTACCATGGAGCAGTTTACAACAGTATACATAAAACAAATAAACAATCACAGTTTTCTGTGCCAAGAACACATGCAAAATCAGGTCCATGGCAATCCCGAATTAACATATTAATCTTCATTTATGGACTTCAGTTCTGAGTAATTAGAAAGAAAGGCACATACTTTATAAACAGTCCAAAATTAAGATGCAAATAACTGGATCTTCTGCAAAAATTATAAAGTGGAGTGGGAGGAAGTAGGGAGAACAACCCTCTGTTTTGCTATTCCTAAATACATGCAGAGCATGTGCAATACATCAGTTACATGACCGAGACTACCAGAAGCCGGTGAAACAGCAATAAAAATGTTTTGTACAATGACATTATTCAGAAAAGGTAAGAGTTTTTTTCTTAGGTAATGTCATTGTATAATAGCAATAATCCACGTCTGTGTGCTGGTAACATAGGATTTACCCATGGTTGGCTTTGTTTTGTCAGACCAGTCATGGGTAAATTCTGCATTAACCACAGCCAGTCATGGATTATTGTTAAAATAACAGCTCGACATTAGAATGTACCAATGTTTTTTAAGGGATTAGCCATACTGATTTCCAGTTCAGTTTAAAATAGGACAAGGAAAAGACAATACTACTGATTACATTTTGAGATATTCTGCAACTTCAATAACAGAAAGTGGGAAACAAGCCAATGTGCCTGGTTATGAACATGACTACTGAACATGCTGTTGGCAATGCATTAATATTAAAAGACATTTACAATACAGTTCCCAATGCATTAATATTAAAAGACATTTACAATACAGTGTTCCAAATGCATTAATATTAAAAGACATTTACAATACAGTGTTCTTAATGCATTAATATTAAGACATTTACAATACAGTGTTCCCAATGCATTAATATTAAAAGACATTTATAATACAGTGTTCCCAATGCATAAATATTAAAAGACATTTACAATACAGTGTTCCCAATGCATTAATATTAAAAGACATTTACAATACAATGTTCCCAATGCATTAATATTAAAAGACATTTACAATACAGTGTTCCCAATGCATTAATATTAAAAGACATTTACAATACAATGTTTCCAATTCATTAATATTAAAAGACATTTACAATATAGTGTTCCCAATGCATTAATATTAAAAGACATTTACAATACAGTGTTCCCAATGTATTAATATTAAAAAGACATTTACAATACATTGTTCCCAATGTATTAATATTAAAAGACATTTACAATACAGCAGAAGATTGCAGTATTTTGGAAGGAATTTTATAAAAATGATAAAAAGTAGGGTATCTGATGCAGATACAATTTAAAATATATGCAAATTTAAAAATGCAAAGGAAAGGTAATAGTTTGCATGAGTGAGAAATGTGTTTTTAACAGCAAATAAGCAAGATGCTAAAACTCTGCAAAACCTATGTACAATCTATTACTGTACCCATACCAGTAAGCCTATTCAACTGCACCCACAGAAACATGTTACTTTGTGTTAGAAGTCCAGTTGGTGGACTAAAGCGTTTATCATAAACAAAACGCCATTATACTGTTAACTAGTCTGCTCTTGAATTTATTTCTTAAGAACTTTTATAGAAGAGGAATAAACATCTGCTTTAAATTCTGAGTTTAAGAGTATTTTTTATGTTTCTTACATTACAAGGAAGTAGTGCTATTTCCTTGTCAGGAACAGCCATCTCCTCACACACCTTTTGTGGTTTATATACTAATCCAGGAAAGGCAAAAGATGCAAAAAGTTGGAAGGCAAGACCACAGGAAGAAAGAGGATGGAAGGCCGTGCTGATGAAGAGGAAAACAAAGGACAATTACTTCTTTACGGGGCAGTTTACATTGATAAAACTGAGTAACAATACAATCATGAGATTTCTGATCCGGAGCTTACCACATAACAATAATAAATGGGCCAGTTGTCACAGTAATAGGAGGCACACTGTCATCAGACACTGCTCATTTTTAAAACTTTGTTCTAGAAGAGTTCTTAATGAGGATACTGATCATTGCTTTAACTTAGGGGTTGAAATGGCTAGCAATCTGGTGATGTCAGATGTATACAAACAGCTAAAACGTCCCAGATGGCTATAAATAAATCTTCATACTTGTGTGATTGCATCTTTCATCTGTCACTAGAAATACTAATGGTAATACTGTTTTTTTTTTTTTTCAGGTCAGGTAAGGAATGATTTCCAGATGCACTTTTTATTAAAAAATGCTGCCATCTAATAAAAGTAGTTTTTTTACATAGCATAAAATATAGAATCTCAAAAATTACATATATGTTTTCATGCACATATGTATTCATATTTTGTTAACATATTCCATTAATGGATCAAAATGTGCAATGCATGCACAACAAATGCCACTGTGCCTTGAAACGGTATGCATATGGTTTGAATCTTAGTTAAATAAATGTCTTTATGAGGACTGAAGAAAAGTACTCATTTAATACCTGTGCTATTCCCTACTTGAAAATGATTGATGTTGTATTATAAATACTGCCCTAGGTGCCTTATAAACTACCCAGTACATCAGAAGCAATGAACTTTTGTCACAATGCTTTACATTTTTAGACGTACAAGAAAAACCACCCTATAAGGTTTGCTACTGACCAGATCATTCCCCGTCAGTGGTGGAAGGCTCAAGCACCATTCTTTGATTGTTCTGTCCGATGGCCTACTGACCAGATCATTCCCAGTCAGTGGTGGAAGGATCAGCACCATTCTTTGATTGTTCTGTCTGATGGCCTACTGACCAGATCATTCCCAGTCAGTGGTGGAAGGATCAGCACCATTCTTTGATTGGTCTGTCTGATGGCCTACTGACCAGATCATTCCCCGTCAATGTTGGAAGGATCAAGCACCATTCTTTGATTGGTCTGTCCGATGGCATTTCACTATATTTCAGGGATATATTTTCCCCTTTGAGAATCATTGGTTACTTTGTCATGGTGGTCCAGATGAAGAAATGAAATCAGTGCAATAAAGAATGGAGAAATTAATTCTCATGTTTGGGTGGGTATCTTCATGCAATATTCTACACTGCGAAATTATAGAATGCTTACAAATATATCAACCACACAATGGCAAAGTATGTTGCAATTACTATAAAAATATGACATATCAGTTTGCTATTAAACACAAAAATGTAGGAAAGTTCTAACCAGGGTGTAAAGAGTCAAGCGTGGAATACCACATGGTGATTCTTTGTCACGATTACCATTTATCCTTGTCCTCAAATGGTTAAACCATTTATTTAACAGTCCGGGCAGTGGCTTCAATCAAACTCCAAGAAAACTGTCCAGTCAAAAAGCACCTCATCTATTTTTTGTGGACCATCTAACAATATACAATTGAAAGCAGAGCTGCAAGTCAGTGAAACATTTTAAGATGACATTAGAATGTTATTCAGTGCTATCAAATGCAGAAAAGCAACATTAGTAGCACGGATGCTGAACTGTCAAGAAAATAAAAAAACCTTGGGGATGAATATGATATATTAAAGAATTGGAACAAAAGGAAGTATATAAATATCTGGGATTAGGTGAAGCGGCAGCAATGTAGCAAGGACAAGTGAAAGCAAAGCTTACTAAGGAATATTTCACAACATTGAAACTAATACTGAAAACTGCTTTGACACCTAGGAACAATGTTCAACTATAAATCAACTTGAACTTCCTTGTTCTACTTGTATGATTGGTCAGAAAAAGAGCTTGATAGGTAAAGAAGAAAACTGTTTCATGTCCATCAAATAATAATTAAGAGCCAGTGTTTTCCAAGATTATGTATCTCTCAGCCTGAATGAGGACAGGCACCATTGACATTGACTAGATAGTATAGATCAGTTGTGTCATTCAGCTTTTCCTGGTTAGGGGTCGCCACAGAGGAACTCTGGTCCGCTAATAATTGGCAGTAGATTTTTATGTGCCGAGTTGCCAGCTCTGATGCACAACCTTCAACGAAGGTAAGCCCATTCATGCATGTCTCCACACAGAAGACGCTCTAGCTGAGAATCAAACAGGACAACGTCTTACTGTTAGGCGACAACACTACCGCAGCACCACCACCGCAGCTCTAGATATTATAGATCAGTACATTTGGGATTTCATAAACACATACATACCTAATGATATCATCAGATCCACACATAGCGGAGTTCTAAACCATGAGGAAAATATGTCTAAGATAACATCTTGCTCATGATATCAGAAGCTTTTAGGAAAAGAGTAAGCACCAAAATCAAATTCAGGAGTAGTAACAAAAAAGGTAGCAACAGAAGGCCCAAAAAGTAAAAAAAAGACTTCTAAGATTAGAAAAATAAAAAAATAAAACTGGACTTCTTATGGACAGCAGGAGAAGGTTATGGGAATTGTAGTGGCTATGTTCCTAAAGACCTACTTGATTGATGGCTTAGCAATCTGTAATGCAAGTCTTCATAAGATGTGCCAGAACATGAGACAAGTGAGAAGCACAGTGGAGCGCCCTGATCCTCAGCATGGTAGAGACATTTGCCTTCAGTTGGCCAACCAACATGAATATCAACATCCTGTAGTTAAACTACTCTGCATCAAACTTGGAAACACTGACTTCCCAATATGCATGTGCTGAGGTTACGTCGAGGCACATCCAAATATTACTTCAACAAAAATTAAAAAAACATAAACACCACTCCCCATGACCCCTAATTATATATAATAACTGTGAGATCGCACAATCATCAGGAAAGGTGACACCTGTTAACTATCTGTAAAGTTGACCAAATGTGGTTGATTAAACAGATGTTGACCAAACTCCCTGTCAATCAGACTAATGGAACCTGTTAAAGGTGTAGACTTTCTTCTCATTGTCCAAAGTTCTGGATTCCTTCTCCTGTGGCAGGGTGGTATGCTGCTGTCGTTTGTCGAATGTATGTTAAAAGAGAAAGCTCATATGAGAGTTAGCACTAACTGATTGGTTGGTGGGTTTGCCCATTAGGAGCTTATAAAAGCACTTTCCTTTATGCACCCTTTGAAGCAGATTCAGGATGCCTCTAAGCTGCTGTAATCATGCAGCTTATGACTGACTATAATGGTGGAATTACCCAACACACACTGAGCTTTTTCTCTGAAACTTCTACTTGATGATTTTGGGGGAAGGGATTAGGGGAAAAGGCAGTTCAAGCTATTCTTCATCCTGGCAAAAGTAGCTGCTTGTGGAGCCATTGCCGTCTTCCATTTTGGAGAAAGTAACTTTGAGAGCTTCCAGATCTTAAGAAGATATTCAGGATGACAGAAATACCATAACCCCATTTACCTATGGATATGAGCTTATAACAGTGGAGAGATGAGCCTGTGAATGCCAGTTATACAGACATGAAAACCTGAATCTGAAATATGCTGGAAAATTCTGAAGTATGATAGAAGGGCAATGAAAGGACCAAAAAGGAGGGCTATCAGTGTTAGATGAACTACTGTTTTCTTAACATATGTCTGTGTATGGATCTACATTGGAAGGTCGGACTTTCAAAACTTTGAACTTCATATGGGCAAGACCATAATAATGAAGTTTTGAAAGTTCTAAACTTCGATTAAACAATAAAAAAAAATTTTTTTTTTGTTTATGCAGGGAACAAGCCCCCCTGCACCCCCACTAATTACATATATCAACTCAAAATCACAGTAGAGTGAAGAGAACAGTAAATTTCCCATTCCTCGCTGTATGGCAATCTCCATTCAAACTTCAGTCTTATGGTCTTCACCCATATGAAGTTCAAAATTTTGAAAGTTCTGGCTTCCAAATCCACATTCTTATCATTAAACTGAACATGAGCAAAGTGGTTGGGGGACCCTATCCAGTGCATGTTTGTGTGTGTGTGTGTGTGTGTGTGTGTGTGTGTGTGTGTGTGTGTGTGTGTATAAAATAGTTGATTTCAGACCATATCATCATTATGTTTATAAGGATTGTCCTCTGGTCATCATTTTCAGAAATCAGTGTTATTTCAAACAGTTGCACACTAATTTGACAATGATGGCAGAAACACAGCAGTTCACAGGCAAAGTGTTGAATAATCAGTGTAACAGAATTAAATATACTTAAACACAAACTGATGATTTAATTTAATACACAAAGTTAAAAGACAGGCTGTGATAATGTAGGAGATAGACTACTTCATAAACTGGAACATCCTAACAGCATTTCTCTCATTATTACACATTTTATTAAACAGAGATTCCTTCAATGCAATTCACAAATTAGTATTAGCAGCTACATGCTCTGTAATGCTCTTTGCCATAATCACCATTGCCAAAATATCTGCTCCTCTTGTGGGATTTAGTGTAATTGTTATTGCCCATAAGTAATCAAATATGATCTTTTGCCTGGATGAGCAAGCAACTGGAGAATCATTATATTACACTGACAAGTGCGAATTGTACTAGTATGGAATAAACTGAATACATACATTTTTTTATAGAGTTCCTGCTCATTTGCATTCCCTTCTTGATTAATCTCAACACTGAATTCCAGCACTATGATTAATGCATGCACACATATGTAGACAGATACCTACCAACACATACTGTATATACATAGCACACCACAAACCATAAATTACCAGCAGTCAGATATATATTTGCAGGTGCATATTGTTATTTAATTGTTTGCAAGTATTTACTTTTTCAAGAAGACCACATTTCAATACAGGAGATATCTAGAAGAGATAACATTTGCATGTGGTATATGAGGTAGGATAGGATAGGTTCATAATTTTTATAAAAAAGTTTCCAAAATTATAAATCACACCTCTTAAAATTAAGCTGTAAGTAACATGTTTAAAAGTAATGAGAGAGAGAGAGAGACATGCTATCAACTCTTTAAGAATTTGCTTAAGATGCTTTTTTCCCAGAAATTCGTATTCGAAGCAACAGCATGCAGTCATTAAGAACACAATTAGACTAAGAAGGTCTCAAGCAGCAGGCATCGTTGAGTATATATTGGCATTTTAATTGCACTAGCTTTTGAATTTTAATGAGACTTGTACTGTTATTTATTTCTTATGTCAGGATTCATTCTTAAGATATCTTACACATGCTGTCATAAACATCATCACTGTGCACTGTTAACAATTGTTTAGAACATAAACAAATGTTTATCTTCTAGCATTTTGATTTTAACAAATGAGTTTATTTTAACAAAGGTTGAAACAGCAGTTTGGAATAAATGCTTGACTATGATTTATATGATAACAATAACTGGGTGTTCTCTTGAGAAGCTCATATGTGGTTTCAGACAACTTCACCTTTGGACTGCCTACGAGTTCTGCTTGTAATGAGGCTATCAGACGAAGATAAGCAATCTGGAAATGTAAGAATCACGTTCAGTGTGTCAAGTGCCACTGCTGTGGGGATTAACTTTTGTGAAACATGAAACACAGTAATCTTGCACAAGGAAGAAAGAAAATTTGACTTATGTCATCTAGCTGCATGCATACATTTTAAGTACAGAATAAAAATAGATTGCAATTGATTTAAGTCATTTGTCATTGGCAAAAAAAAGAACTCATCTCTTATATAATGACTATCTAATTCAGAAGTGCACCTTCTTTAAAGTTCTTTGAAAGTTACACTCTACAAGTAATTTAAAGGGACATATTTAAGACAGGTCTGTTTTCCAATAATCAGCTACACAGAGATGAACGCATAATTTATTTTAAACATTTTTTATGAATCATCTATGTTTGTAATAGTTTATAGTGGAAACATGGTTATAGTAGGTAAATATCTGGATATTTAGCTCCAAAGACAGTAAAAATAACATTAAAAATGTGAGAACATTATTGACTTCACATCCTTTTTTCTGATCATACAGCAAATGACTGGTTTATATTCTACCACAACTTAGATTTTTTATATAATAATGCCTTATTTGTTTGTACTAGTCATATATGGCTTGAGCAAATATGGAAACAGTACACTTGTATTTCTGAAACTGTCTGATTATGCGCTTTTGTACTACAATGAAGAATTGTTTTTCATAAGTAAACCTATAACATAACTTGAAAATTATACTTAAACCAGAAGCAGAGAAAATATAATCAAAGTCAAGAGACAGCAATTTTTTAATGAAATAATAGAAGATGAGCAATGTCATACAGGGTAAACAATACGTCTTAGCTTTATCAAAATCCAGAGATAAAGGCAAGAGGATTATGGTGGTATGTATTTATATTGTGCATAAAACTGCTATTATGGAGCTTAAGAAAATTTAGGGAGGAATCATCTGCTTTTAGCAGGGAATGTTACTTACAGGTGAGAATTGGAACTTGATTTGTAATAATAAGGATGTGTCAGGGGGACCTAGATGGAAACATATAATAAAAGAGTATAGATTTCTGAAAAATTATAAAAATATTTGGTATGGAAGACATGACTTCAGTAGTCGGAGCTCAGAGGAATATACATATTATTCCCCAAAGTGCAATAACTGGGCTTTCCTAGACAGAAATTATATTTCACAGGAACATGTGTATTTCAACACACATCCAATAACTATTTCAAATCATACACAGATACAAAAAAAAAACTAAGATAAAAATACAGGTTATTGAAGTAAGAAATAAGATACTGGTGCTGTCCATCTGCATATTAAAAAAGAAGGATTTAAGGAATGGATAGTGTAAATAATTTTAAAAGGTATTAGGAAAGATATAAGTGATAGTGAGTGGGGTAAAATGAAAAGGGAGTTTAAACATAGGGTAGAAATAAAGGAAAAAGAGATATGGTTAAGAAGTCACAGGAATTATTTAGATGGGGTGACAAAGGTTAAAGTATTGCAGAATAAGTGAAACCTCACATTATAAGAAGAGGTGCAACTGCAGAGTGCTAAAGAGAAAATAAGAAAGTTATCTGGATAATATGCATGAGTTTAGAAAAATTGCTATTAAGCAACTCTTTTTTGCTAACTCTAGAGCACTAAAACATTTAGCACAACAGCTGAGGCAACAGAAAGTAGAACAGGTTGCTGCCAAACTAAGGGAGTCTATAACAAGAAAAATAACCAGAGATCCTATAAAGTGATTAGAAATATTTCAAAAAATGTTATGAGAATTTATATAAAGCAGGGAACTGTGGAAATCAAGAACGAGCACAAATGGAAATATTTATGGAAGACTAAAATATGCCAAGGTTAGAGGATCAACAACTAATAGTTAAGACAGGAGAAGATGAGATTAAAAAAGCAGTGAAATATAATAAATCTACAGTAAAGTTGCTAGGAATAGATGGTATTCATAGGTGCACAGGTTCATTAGATCATACAAGGTTAACTGCCATTGTAGACTAATTTTAAGCCTAGCCAATTACCCTCAAGTGAGGATCAAACTCTCTACCTTGAGTCTCTAAGGTAAACACCTTAACTATTATACCAACCTCCCATCCTTTGGAAGCTAGGAGGGAAGAACATGATAAAGATCAGGAAGGTTTTGTTTAAAAGTATTTTAAAACAGAGAGGAAGCACCCACATCCTGGAGGGAAGCCATGGTGGCTTTAATATTGAAACACAGTTAAGACCCATCAGCCCCAGTTTCATATAGGCCCATTTAAATTTTAAATCATGATTCTAAAGTATTTATGTATATAATAGCTAAAAGAATGGCAAAAGTGCTGCAAAAAATGATAGATATGGATCACTGTAGTTTTATGGAGGAGAGGCAAACATTTGATAATATCAATAGAACAATAATGATCCAGAGTGAAGCAGAATGTAAAACAATACCACTGTTGTTGGTGGGTCTTGATAAAGAGAAAGTATTCAACAGAGTAAGCTGAGATTTTATGAGTAGAGCATACAGCATTTGCATTCCATGATACACTATTAAGGTTAATTTGGAGGATATATGAGAGATCAGAAGCAATAAATAAAGCAGGGGAGTTCCTCTCTGATAAGTTGTATCTGAACAGAGGAACCAGGCAGGGGTGTCCTCTTTCCCATTTGTTATTTGCTTTACATTTAGAGCCATTGGAAAAGAAAATAAAGGACTCAGAAATTCAAGGCTATAATTGGCATGGTAATCAAAAATATTGGCTTTATTTGCAGACGATATTAGTTTGTACCCGAGAAAACCAGGAAAGGTCATCTCAGTTCTGTGGAACATTTTGAGACAGCTTCAAGTCTTTTTGGGATATAAAATTAATGAAGATAAGACAGACTATAGCTATAAACTATATACCCACACATTAATTGGTTCAGCAATACCCGTTTTTATTGCAACACAGTAAAATCATGTATTTGGGCGGCCACGGTGGTGCAGCGGTTAGTGTTACCACCTCACAGCAAGAGGTTCTCTGGTTCAATCCTCAGCTGGGGTGCCTTCTGTGTGGAGTCTGCATGTCCTCCCTGTGGTCATGTAGGTTTCCTCCAGGTGCTCCAGTTTCCTCCCACATCCCAATGACATGCTGTAGGTGGATTGGACACTCTAAATTGACCCTAGGTGTGAGTGTATGCATGTCTGTGCCTTCTGTGGAATGTTGGGTGCCAGGCTGCTAACTCGACACTGTAAAAACTCCACTGCCAATCATGAGCGGACAGGTGATCTGCTATGGTGACCCCTAACTTGGAAAATGCCGAAAGAAGAAGAAGAAGTAAAATCACATATTTAGGAGGATGGATTTAAAAGGTTTTCTGTTATGATAGCTAAGAATATGTGGAAAGGGACTAAACAAAAGATAATACAAAAAGTGAATAAATGGAAGCTTTTGTTTATGGATATAGATAGCAAGATACAAGCATTTTAAATGTTTTAGTCCCTTTAATTTTATGTGCAGGTTTTCTTAGCTTTTCTTTGGTTTGGTCATTGAAAAGAGACCAAACCCATGTCATATTCTACTCTGAGGTTCACACAGGGAAATGTCATTTCTTATTTTGAAGTCCTTAATAGGATCCAGAATATATGTAATAGCAGTATTTTCATATTCACTCAAGAAATTTTCTGTAGACGTCATGCAGGTTCTTTAGACACCCAAGATATATCCATTCCTTGTGATTTAATAACATTCCTTTTCATTTCTTGCAGGTGCATGCTGTTGACAGGAAGAAGTAATTTAACCCAAATAGGCCTGTGATTCATGTCATGGTGAAGTTTGCTTACACATGGTTTGCTATTGGCATTTCAAATCTGCTTTGGTCGACCATTTAGAATGTTGACCAAAATGTAGAATTCAGAATGCTGAAATGTAAATCAAAGCAAAATTGAATACATCAAGATACATGGTTCAATGTAGTCAACATGGCAGGAGGTGATGCCACTCACCTCCTACTATGCATATTATCATACCATTAAACTGTACAGTGAATTGTACATTAATTCTACTATTTTGCAGAGGTTACACACCCACATCCCCTGCATATTAAATATACCAACTATGAGATCACGCTACAGTGAGGAAATGGGCAAATTCCCACTTACTCACAGAACTGTGATCCCCCTGCACAATGTTAAACACAAATGCTCGACATACACTACCCATTCGCTGTAGTGTAGTTGATTCATTTGGGTCCGACATTCTGCCAACTTGAAAACTGCAAGTCAGCCACATGCCAGTCGACCGATGCATTTTCAAGGTTTTCAGTGTAAACCCTTACACATAATGAATGTCAGAAAAGACTCTGGAATAGATTGCCCATACATGTCAAGCAGAGTGCCTCTTTGGACCTCTTCAAGAGGAACCTTGATGATTGGATGGGAGAAAGGAAATTCACCCCAGGGATCACGTCAGTCGCCCTGCTAGACAGGGGTCCAGGAAAGTAAATAATGTGGGAAGAAATAGCCAGGGAATTGTTATGGCTAGGCTTGTATAGGCCCTAGGGCTGATAGCCTAGTACCAACCTATGAACCTATGAACTGACCTTGTAGAAATCATAATATGTGGTAAATTTTGGAAAAGTTATTTGTCCAGTGTGAACCTTGGGCCCTTCTCATACAATAAAACATTGTGACTAATTCTCAAAGAGTACTTAATGAAGCACCAGAACTCAGAGTTGTACACTGTTTCATTCTCCTATTTAGACAAAGCAGCAATAGCAAGAATATGGGCCATAGATGCTTCCATAACAATTCAACATTTTTGCTTGTAAATGTTACCATTAAACCCTCCCAAACAATTTATTACTCACTACTAAACAAAGTAATTTTGAAATAAGTTTAATCTCACCTGAGAGAGAAGTGGTTTCCCTAGCTAGGGTAGCTCTCTCTCAGCCTCAGTGCAGTAATCATCTGGCAGCAGTGCGTAGAGTGCCTGGAATTTGGGAATGTAGTTTTTGGGTAAAAGTTCGGCAGTCCCTTCAGCTCTCTGTCATTCCCTAGTAGGACCAGTTCCTCCAAGGTAAAAGGTCCCAGGTACCCATTCTGAACACACTTGGAGTGTCATTCAAATGAGTACCCCTCTCCACCTCTCTCCTCTGATAAATGGCCATGGCCATGGCCATTTTTGATTTTACTTACATGTCTTTCTTGTCTTTCGGCTTTTTCCTGGTTAGGGGTCGCCACAGTGGAATTCTGGTCTGCTAGTGATTGGTAGTTGATTTTTACATGCCGAGTTACCAGCCCTGATGCACAACCTTCAACGAAGGTATGCCCATTCACGCATGTCTCCACGCAGAAGACGCTCTAGCTGAGAATCGAACCAGACAGCGTCTTACTGTGAGGCTAAATATTTCATCCAATCCTCTATCAGCTATTACTTTATACCCTCTAACTGTAAGGCTATTGAGCTTCTGTTACTTTTATGCCATATACACTGTAAGTATCTATACTTTGCTATCTAATTTCTCTTAGTTTGCTTTTAGAATTGTTCTATTTTGTACTTTGTACACAAATGATTTGGTTAATACTATAATATTTATTCTGGCCAATAGCACTCTATTCATTTTGTGATTCAGGCTATTTTTTGTTTATATATATATATATATATATATATATATATATATATATATATATATATATATATATATATATATATATATATATATATATATATATATATATATATATATGTATATGGGAGTGCTACAGAATCCTGAAAGACCAAAATCCTGAAAGTTCAAAATCCTGAAAACTCAAAATCCTGAAAACACACAGGATACCAACACTTACTATATTCCAGCCCAAGTACATACAGAAACAAATAAAACACAAACCATATTTCTCTTCTCCAAGTATAAGCAGCGGGGCTAGCCACCCTGCACCCCCCACACCCCCTTCTACTTAAATATATCAACTCCAAGATTGCACTTAGTGTACTGAAGTGCAATCTCTGAGTTGTTATATTTAAGTAGCAGGGGTTGTGGGCGACGCAGTGGAGCTTGCCCCCCTGCATATAGTTGAAGGGTAATATGTTTCTGTGTGTACTTGTGCTGGAATATATAAGTGTGGGTATCCAGTGTGTTTTCAGGATTTTGAGCTTTCAGAATTCTGTAGCACTTATATATATATATATATATATATATATATATAGGTTCATAGTTTCATAGGTTCATACTAGGCTATCTACCCTAGGGCATTTAAAAGACTAGCCAGAGTGTGTTTGGCTTTCGCCACCCATTTTAAGTGAATTTTGCTATGCCCTTTTTCGAGGTTAGTATACTGCGCCTCTGTCTAACAGTGACACAGAAGTGATATCCAGAGTAAATCTACGATCTCTCATCCACTCATCAAGATTCCTCTTGAAGAGAGTCAATGAGGGACTTTGCCTAACCTGGACTGGGATTTTATTCCAGGGTGAAGGGAACCTCTGGGTTATGAATCTGTCCCTACCAACACTTACTATATTTGTGTGTGTGTGTGTGTGTGTGTGTGTGTGCGTGCGTGTGTGTGCGTGTGTGCGTGTGGGCGTGTGTGTGCGTGTGTGCGTGTGTGTGTGTGTGTGTGTGTGTGTGTGTGTGTGTAAATGAAACAAGTTGGCATAATGGTCAAGGTCTTTGCTTCCCAGGCACAAGGTACAAGATTCAATTCTGACCAGTTTGGAGTTTGCATGATATCCTTGTGTCTTTGTGGGGTTTCTCCAACCTCCGAAAATCTTGCTGAGTGGTTCCATCTCAAACTCTTCAAAGAATGGAGCTGGGAGCAGTAGCAGAGATCTTACATGCTGCCCTATACAGGGTGGACTGTGGTGCACAGTATTCTCAAGACAGGAGAACATGAAATACAGGCTACATGCTGTGGCAGGGCTTGTGGCCTGACAGTGTGAAATATGGCTCTAATTGATTTGGTCATGTTGATTAACATCACCAAAATGGGCATGTGTATTTGCTAATGATAAATGGGTTGAGGACCTGACCTACACCAGGGATCCATTGTAATGGTGTACGTGGAGTGTATGCCCGTATAGGCTAGTGTATGCCATAATACCCAGCAGTCCTTGGTCAATAAATTACTGGTCTTTCGGTGTTGAATGAAAGCTGGAAATAAAACCAATCAACCTGCCGAACATGAACTAAGAATTGCTACACTTACTGCAAATGCGCTGACAGGATGCAGTTTGGAAGTAGATGACACAAGAACATTCTATATGCAACCAAGAGACAAGATGGAAAGGCAGTCCAGCAAAGACACTTGGCGTGGGGTCCAGAGTCTACTGCTCAGCAGGTGGGCAGGCTAGAAATGGTATTGAGGCACGGGGATGGAGAAACTTCAGAAGACATTGAGGGATGTCATCAAAATCAGTGACAGACTCATGGCAGTCAGACTTCAGCCTAATGATAAGGCAGCATTCATAATTTCAGCCTACAGCAGGGTTGCTATAGTATGGAAAAGAATGTATTAAGTTAGTAGTTGCAGGACCTACTAGATGAAGCAGAACACCATGAACTGGTGTTGATAGTGGATGACCCGAATGCACATATTGGGACAGACAGAAATGTTTATGAAGACTGCCTGGTTCTACATGGGTAGGGTAGCATGAATACAGAAGGAAAGGCTATGCTAGACCTTTGTCTGGAAAATGGCTTGATAGTAGCCATCACATGGTTCAGAAACAGAGACTATAACAACATCACATACAAGAGTGACCAATATGCAACTCAGCCAGACTACCTCTGAGTAAGGACATTGCACTGGGCTAGAATAAGCAATTGCAGTCTCATCCCCAGTGAAACAGTTGGCACACATGATAAACCAGTGGTTGTCACAATCAGCAGCAAGCAGTGGTCAGAGAAGTCTCTAAGGTCAACAGAGACCAGGTTGAAGACCAAATAAATGACTGCAGGGAAAGCACAACACTTTAACGAATTATTTAGGGCTCTAGCACCTCCAGAAAAAGAGGAAATCCATGGAAATGAAGAACAATGGAAGCACCTCAAAATAGCATGTATGAAGATTACAGAACAAATATGCAGCCAAGCCAGGTATGTAAATAAGGTACATAAGGAAAGCTGGTGGTGGAAAGCAGAAGTCCAGGATGTCCTAAAAAGAAAGAAGGTATGCAGGAAAAAGTGGGAGATAGAAAAGATGGACCCGGCTAAGAAGGAATACTGTTTGGCTAATAAAGAGCCTAAGAAAGGATATGCAAGAGCAAAGGAAAAAGGCTTCAGAGGTGCTGTACCGGCATCTGGAAAGTGATGGCATAACACGACCATATCAGGTTGCAAGGCTGTGATAGAAAGCTTAAGAAGGTAGTCAAACACCCTTCATAAGGGATGCCAGCAACAAACTGCTGAATGGTCCACAGGACATCAAAGGCAGATAGGAGGAGTACGTCCGGCAGCTTCTGAATAAAGACAAATCCCAAAAAAGTTGTACTGCCACAGATACCGCCTACAATTAGAGAAGTGTCGAAACCAGCCATAGAAGTAGTAAGAGTTACACAATGGAAAATGAAGTCAAAGAAAGCAGCAGGCTCAGATGACATCACAGCAGATATGATAAAGATAATGAAGTCAAAGAAAGCAGCAGGCTCAGATGACATCACAGCAGATATGATAAAGATATTATGTCGGACAGAGACAAAATAGCTCCTGAGGGTATTCATAGCAATGCGGAGAGAAATGCATATTCTAGATGACTGGAAAATAAGCATACTAGTGTCAGTATTCAAGAACAAAGGGAACATTCACAACTGTGGGCAGTACAGAGGTATCCAACTCCTGTCACAGTGCATGAAATTTCTGGAGACGGTGATCAATAAACACATATGCAGAGTACTAGAAAGTTCGATGGGGGATGAGCAGTTCAGATTCAGATCAGGATGCAGCACAACAAAACCAATGCTGAAGTGAGACAGATACCTGAGGAGAAGCTAGAGATGAGGAAAGAGTTCATCTGGCCATTCCTAGACATGGAGAAAGCATATGACAAGGTCCCAAGGAAGCTGATCTAGGCAGTACTGCAGTTCTTCAAAGTCCCTGGAACATCAGTACAATTAGTGCAGGCTATGAACAGGGACCCAATGACTCAAGTATGAACAGTGTTCGGCCTCACAGAGGAGTGCCCAGTGGGAGTGGCTGTTCATCAGGGTTCATCTCTGAGTCATACTGCTGTTCATACTGGTGATGGACTACATTAGCAAACAGATTGGAGAGGACAGATCAGCAAACTTGCTGCATGTAGATGATGCGGCATTACAGACAGACTCTGAGCAAGAACTTAAATTATACGGAAATGGAAGGCAAAATTGAAGGCACATGGGATGAAAATGGGTATAGATAAGACAATTGTAATGGCAGAAAATGGGGAAAATCTGAAGAAGCTGAGAAGTGAGATAGAAGGGAAAATAATGGAAGGAACATGTTAACTGCTTCAGGTATCTGCAAGGGGTGATTATGGAGAAGGGAAGTCTGCAGAGAAAAAACAATGTTTAAAATAAGGCAGGATTTGAATGAGCTGTGTAATGTTTAACTAACAGTGACTGGATAGATTATAAGTGATGTATTATGTTTGCAACTAAAGTGGTGTCAATGTTTATTTTCCATTTATATAAATGTAAGATTCCCTACATCATATGTGATAATTAATAAAGATGTTTTTTATAAAAAAAAAAAAAAAAAAAAAAAAGAATTAGTACTACTGCATGGTACCTGTGCAGTAAAGACAGAGCAACTGAGATAGCTAAAGGTGATACAGAAGAAGTAGAGAGAGGTGGTGGCATGCACACATTGTAGGACAGAAGACGAAATGAGGACATAAGAGCAGAAGCCAAAGTAGCTCCAATTGCAGAGAACATCAAAGAACAGATTACAGTAGTTCTGGCATGTGCAGGAAAGTAGAAGACAGTCTGTTGAATAAGATTTGTGACAGACAGGAAGAAGGCAAGAGGAAATGAGGTCATTCAGCAAAAAAAGTAGATGGATTGTGTGAGAGAAGATGTGTGCGAGTCAGGTGTGAGTGCCGAAGAAGGTAGGAGAGAGACGGCTGCAGCTGACATGACACCCCGTCCCCATGTAGAAAATAGGAAAAAGGGGGTGGATGATGACATTAAAAATGACTAAGTCTGCTCTTTCCAACACTGAAATTCAAAGTACGTTGTGCTATCCAGAATGGCAATGACTTAAAATGGCCCCTTTGTTTTGATGCATTATGTCAGTTAACTTACGCTTTCTCAAAATATGCTTGCTGAAATGTTTTCAGTATGGCTACAAATATCTGTGTTAAAACATTTGCCAGAGTTTACACCCAGTAGGCAAGTTCTCAGACATGTCATTTGGCAAATAAAACATGCCATTTTTGTTTTGTTATTTTTAAGATTTATTTGTTCAATACTCAAATAGTGTTCAGCACCATATGCATCTTCGTACATTTCTCAGAAATGAACCATTTAGAATTAAATCCTTCTATCAACTATTTAAGTAGTAAAGGAAGCCTAATGGAGTTTGCAGAACTGGCTGACATAACTATTTGCTATATTTTCTTGTAAAGCATACTTTGGGTATTTATAGACACACTGTGTCAATGTGAGTTTTGTACTAAATGGCATACATGCCAAAAAAAGAGTGAAACTGCTCAATTTTCTGAGAACACTAATTTTTAATCCCATCTTTTCCTTGCTTACTAATTAATGAAATATTTCAAGTCTGTCCATCTGATGAACCTATCAGGGCTTCATGTTAAGCCCTCATAATATCTTGGTTGCTTGGATGACGTGGAATTATATCAAACCCAGAAATTGTATATTAATTTTGAAGGCTAATGATGGTTTAGTAATGAATTAAGCCAAAAGCTTAGTAAACATCTCTGTGTTCTTGTGACATATTTTTCATTATTTCTTCTGCTTGTAGCTACAAAGTGCAACGATTAATAAATCCTATTGTATATCCTCCTTCTCCCACAGGAATGCCTGTGTAACCTGTGCTGACACTATGTGCTATCATGTGAGAAAACAGGAGATAAAGTTATGAACTTTTACAACCCCCTTATTTTATTTTTATTTAATCTTCTTATAAAAAGCAAGTGGGTTGGACCTTCGACTCTTTTCAACACCCACCCCTGCACACCATCAAAGTACAATTTGCAATTAGTCATTTAGAAATAATCAGAAATTATTTTATATAGACTATCAAAGCATAGACAAGGTAACATGGAAACCTTAAAAATGCAGCTACAGAACAAGAAAGCATGAAGAGCCTCATTAAACACCGTAATATATAACATCATTAAACATAATATAAAGCTCAGTTTTGCTATAATTCCTTCTGGTTACAGTACAGGATGATTTGGTTTGCTAACCAATAAATAATTTCACAGTAGTGGGTTAGTATGTTAGCAGTAATAATTATTTATTTAGGATGCTGTGTGTGTTTCTAGGGAAGAGTTAAGGTGTTTTACCTAAGTTTCTCATTACTGAGAGCCTAATATTAATATTAAATAGGTGAATTCAAATTGTATACGCTGTTAGAAATTCGTTTATATACATATTTACATTGTGTAACTGATATACTAGTTTCAGTTTTCTAACACTGTAGTTATATAATTGTATTTGTCTTTTTTTGTGGGGGAAAGGATTTATTTACAAGTGCATAAATTACAGAAGAGGATTTTAGTGATATTTTAAAGATGTGTAAATGGTTTTGGAGAGGGGACATACTGCTAGTTTATAGAATGATGCATATATGCTGTCAGGGAGTTTGGAATCTATCTTTTTCCCAAGGTTTTCCTCCCACGTATGGCTGCAATTGCTTTAAAGTAGAATGTGGCAGTATAACTATCATTAGGAAGAGTAGGATGATTTGCAAAATTAAGGGTGGGGCTGGGAATGGCATGCATTTATGAGGTGGGGTCTAGTGTTGGAGCTGGGTAGAATGATGGTTCTTAAGAAATCAAGTTGTATATTGGCAATTTTCAGGGAAATTACCAATTTCTATTATTGTTTAACTAGGCTCTGTCTTTGAATAATTTCCAGAATTGCTTGAAGAAGTAGGAGAACAAGGTGAGTTTGGCATGGAAGACTGGCTACTGGTAATGTCCTTTGCAGAAATGAGGGACAAACTACATGGACAGCCCTTTACACATACCCACCAGCTCAGCTAGGGTCTATGTTAAATAAACGGACGTTTAAAATGTCGAGTACAAGATACTCGAACACTGTTAAGCAAATGTTTATTTAATTGACAGCTCTAAACATCGGAAATAGGAGTTCAGAAATATTTTGAGTGGCCAGCACTGAAATATGTGACATATCACATCATGTAAGCTACGCCAGCCAAGCATACCATAAATAAAACTAAGCACCAAAGTCTAACCATGAAACTATCGAAATACACTGACTTACATACTAACTGCAAGACGAAACACAACTAAACATAGCACAACGATCAGTACAATGCAGATACACATTACTAGCATTGCTGCTTGTAAAGGACATGCAGTAACACAAAATGAATTAAATAGTGAACTACGTATTAAATGGACAGAGTATTACCATGGTTCAAAAGAGGTACAAAAGTACATTGCCTGTTGTAAATTGAAGGAAAGTGCCCGTATATGTTGAGTGCATCACGTACATATTCACGTTTGTATTGCTTTCAGTTAGTGTAGTGTCTGACAGCACTTGGGAGGAGGAGGTGGCCAAACAAAACTTTTCTACATTCTGCATTATGACATTTCGAGCTGTTGATTAAATAAAGATTCGCTTAAAAGTGTTTGAGTATGTTGTAGTCGCCACTTTAAGCATTCGTTTATTTAACATAGACCCCTCAGCTAGTATTCACTAAGAAGTGTATGCTCCCAGTGATAGAGAATGAATGGGCCTATTGGCCGGGAGGGACTGATAGTCAATAAGCAGCATGAGCAAAGAGTGAACTTTGTCAGGATGTTAATCATTTATTAGCATTTGTTTGCCAGGAAAGTCCAGCTGGGCAAAAGCCCCTCTTCATATAAGGCCCATTGCAATGAATTAACACCCAGCAATGTTCACAGCTAGTGAACAATAATACTGCCTTCTCTGACCTAATGGAAATAGTTATATCACTATTGACCATTTTAGTGTAACTTTTTCTCCAGGCACAGTTATGACTATTCTATAGATTCCACTGTCTCCGCTATCTCATAATTACTATGTTATGAGTATTCGCTGCCTTTTCAAAAGTTAAATACATCTTATCCTTTTGCCCTGATAATTTACCAGGTTGCCTGATTATCAGTACCAAATATGGTTTATCTGAACATATAATTAACCCCATACCCGAAGCCTGGAAAACTTCCTTTGTGATGCTATTAACATGGTTGTCCTGTTTACAGATCCTGGAAATCATGGATCCATTAGTCTTCCTAGCCTCATATGTAAAGCTTTGACTATACATGATGCTAATATCTCATTTCTCATTAATCTTGGTTTTGACCAACTCTTAACCATCATCAGTTCAGTTTTGTCGAGGCAGGTTTCGCCTCTTTGGCTTCATTAATGCCTTTGAAAAGTCTCCCAGTAACAGGAGTTAGGAATTAATCAGTGCATGTAGGGTAACTGGACCTAAGACATCTGACACTAGTCCTTATCCAAGCATTATTGATAGAGTTCTAAATCTGAATATAAATCCACGTTATGTGATGGAAAGCCAAATGGTTGTCTAACAGAACAACTGTGGTTAGTCTCACAGGTGCCACTTCTGAAAGCAAAAAAAATACTAAAATGCCCAGAGATCAAAAGAAGCCAGTATTTATGTTGCTATTGTGAAAGTGTGTCCACTTTCAGGAACTCAAGGAGTCTTTAAAAAGAGCTCTAAAAGCAAGCATGATTTGCTACATATTCCTTCTGCACTGGTCATGCTTCATACCAAGCAAGAAAGGCCACATGAGTAGATATGATAAAGTGGGATGGATGATGGTCCAGTATGGCCTTCTTGGGGTCCATAAGATAAAGGAATATAAATCATACAGTGGGAGTCATCCAACGTCAGAGAGCACCAGCATGCTAAACACTTATCAGCTCTAATTTATGATTTCATTTTACAAATGTTAAAGACATCTTTCTAGTGGGACAGTCCCTTTTGGTTCCAACATTTCAGCTGAATAAAGAGCAGTAGTCCACCTAGGAGGTAGTCAAATGGGGCTAGACCCATTAAGTTGGAGACTGATTTAGAAAGTTGACAATCACAGCTTCATCCAGCTTTAAGCATGAGTGAAGTTTTTGGATAGCTAAATATCTCTGTATTGTGATTTGGTGGCAATTACTTTTGTACGAATTTCTAACAGGGAGTTATTTTTATAATAATAAACTATGTAAAGTGATAAAAAAGACATCCCAAGTCAAGATTATCTGGTCAGCCATGGTTAGGAAACTAGTGTGAAGACAGCAGTTCGATGAGAAATTGACAGAGATGGTAGGCAAGTTCAAAAAATTTTAGTTAGCTTGGGTAGCTGTGGGATTAAGATTCATGATGATGACACAAAAGGACTTTGATTATAGGGTTCCTGTCTGGTATTAGCAGACTGAAGAAGTCAGGAGGGATGGGTGCTGTAATTAGTTTTACCAAAACAAAAAAAATGGAAGGAGTTGCACTACAGGTGTAGGGGATGGGGGAACAAGCTAAAATTCAAGGAATGCAGCCTCTCTGTTGAAAGACGTTCAATATCCCCTTTGATGGCATGAAGAAATGGAAGTGAAATGAATGGAAGTTTCAAGAAGGGGGCAGGTAGTATAAGCTCCATGGGACAGAAATGAAGCACATACAAGGTACTAAATGAAGGTCCCAAGGTGAGCAGGATAAATCCTATGCAAAGGGTAGGTAAATGAAGCTAGTTTTCAGAAGTGTCACACTGATAGACCAGAACAACCAGTGAAAAAACTATAGAGGGGGCTGCCCACAGCATGGGAAGGAATTTAGACCTCTTATTAGGAAACCGTTTTCAGGGAAATGACCAGAATTAGAGACAGTTAAGAGCCATGAGGGGGATTTGAAATGTCTTACACTGCATGATTTTTTTTTGTTCATTCATTTGATCATAATTAGACATCTGAAGGGTACTTAGTCAAAATGTAGTGATAATTGCAGGACACTTTGTGTGTGTGTGTGTGTGTGTGTGTGTGTGTGTGTGTGTGTGTGTGTGTGTGTGTGTGTGTGTGTGTGTGTGTGTGTGTGTGTGTGTGTGTGTGTGTTTGGACATTAAATACTTGCTCAGATTATATTTTGGATATAAAATATTTCCTCCAACATCAATTACACATGGCACAGCAACTTTGAAACATTAGGAGTTGGAACTATTTTACATAAAAAATATACTAAAATAAAAAAGCAAATGCAAAACAATTTGACACATAACCCATTATCTAAATGTGATAATGCCTGGCAGTGCAGATGATGGGGATATAAGAGCCCTTCCAGGGTTGAGAAGCCCTCTACCTGTGCCACTGGGTCTTATAACATCCCTGGACAGTACATTATCTCCCTGAAAAAACTATCCTGTCAGACATTATTGGTTGTTTATGCATTATGTGTGATACAGTAATGCATGTCAAAGCATTTAATTGCTTGATTCAAGACATGTATATGTATATGGCTACAGGTTAGAAGAGCGAGCACTCATATAAGCGAATGCTTTTTTCTGTTATAAATAAAAGTGAATGTTCTCTTTAATGGTGTTTCAGCCAGCAACTTTTTCATAGGTTCATAGGTTCATGCTGGGCTACTAGGGTTCATACTAGGCTACAAGCCCGAGGGCTATAGTTTTGTGGCTTAAGCCCCCTTAGTATGGGGGGAACTACACCCATTATTTTGTTGTGCTTATTGAGCAGTGACACTGAGGTAATCTGGGGGATATCTCTGTGATCTCCCATCCATTGGTCAAGATTTCTCTTGAACAGGCCCAACAGGTGCTCTGCCCTCACATATACCATTATTTTCCACAGCATAGGGAGTCTTTGGGTGGTGATGAATCCTCTCCAGCACACCCCTATTAAGGCCGCCGTTCGAGGTAAGTCTCCGCCCCTTTGTGGCTCTGACGGATCTAGATTTTTGAGGTGAAGCATATTCATCAAATCTGGGTTTAGCTGCTGCAAGTGTCGGGTCAGATACATCGAATGGGGCATTGTATTCAATCATTGGTCTGATGAGCCTTCATGATAAGGTGGGCAATGTAGAAGGTCTTCCTAACTTGGCAGTAGGGAATGTCGAATGACAGACTACTATCAACCTGGGTCCCAGGTCCCTGATAACTCTTCTGTAACTCAGTGATTGCCACCTATTTGGTAGCTAGGGGTAACCTTGTTTTTCCTGTGTTTGCTTGTACTGTTTAGAAGGCAAGATCATGATGACACTTTGACAAAGCCATGGATGGATCCAAAGTCTGCAAATTCCTATGTCTTTATTTATGAGGTCCATTATGATCCTCTCCATGCTTTTGCAGATAAGGCTTTGTCAAGCTAATGGGACGGTAAGTGGGACCACAGTTGCAGAGAGGTAAGACTATGATTAAACAGCTGTCCTAGCTGTGGGGGACACCATCAGGTCCCATGGATGCTGTGTTTTAGAAGTTTGCACTGAACCTGTCAGCCAGTATGTTGGCAATGTCTGTAGGATCAGTAATCTTCACATCATTTTGAACTAGTTCTGAGCATATGGGAGTTTCCTCCCAGGTTTTCTAACATAGCTAAAGAAGGCCTTATGATTGTCTTTTATTTTCTTCTTTTTTTTTCTCAAATTTGCTTTGGATGATTTGATGAGCTCTTAGTTTTTTTTTATAGTGTGATCAAGGGTGTTACCTTTTTAAGGATTTTGCTCTATCTTGTAGTAGCTTCCTCCTTTTGTTGTAGAGTTTTTGTATGGGGTCCACGTCCACCAGATGGATGCTTGCCTTGGCAAGAAAAGAGTCTTTGTTTGCTTGGGATTGCCTTATCATGCAGTCCTGCAGGTGCTGGTAGAAGGCATTTGTAAGTGATTCAGCTTTGAGTACTGGAAGTTCTTTACTGTGGTCTTTTTATTTCAGGTGGGGTGGGTGGATGAGGACCTCCAGCGAGATTAGTTTGTGATCTGATCTCACCAGTGAGGCGGTGTTGAACATTGTGCTCCCATGTTCGTGATGATGAGATCAAGTTTTTTTCTCCTCTTGTGGGATGGTGTGAGGTTGTTCCATGGCATTTGAGTTTATGAATTCCAGGAACTTTTGGGCTAGGGTGTTTGGGCTTGAGTAGTGTTCCCAGTCTATATTAGGGTAATTGAAGTCACCTAGTATGATGGTGTTTGGTGATACATTTATCCCCTCTAGTGTTTTCAGGAAGGCCATGTGAGGTTCCTGAGTTTGTGAGGGTGGCCTGTAACATGCTACAATTTGCAGAGCAGTCTTGCCTATGGTTAACCATTAGGAGTTGGAACTATTTTACATGTATGACATTATGGTGCAGTGGGGGGAATAAAGATAATGTGAATAATAATTCTGGCATTTCTTTGTTGGAGGTGGAACTTTCAGTATTAAATCTGGGACTTAGCTTTTTTTTCCATATGCTTTACTTCAATATTATACACGTTTTACGTTATGTAGAAAATTGTACTTATTATATTTCTTTGCTAATGATGCTTCTAACATTGCTGCTGCTGCTTTTGATTTATTCTGGGTTCATGTCACAAGGACTCCTTTATTCGTTTCATGATGGTTCTTTTGAATCGAATGCTTATAGTCGGCTTTGTTCAGAAACTGTTAAGATTCATGGTGATTTTTTTATACCGTTGTACTAATGATAGTATTAAAGTTCTTAATTAATTTGATAGTGATAAGGTTGGTTTTAATCTAACTAAGGAACATTTGCTAGATCTTAAATAGTTAGGTGATAAGAAGTTGGTAATTAAGCTGGCTGATAATGGGAGAAAGGTGGAAATGTTAGATGTCAAACAGTATTATAATATGTGTATGGATCATAGTGATGCAAACATATCAGCTTGAAATGTTAGCTCATTATAATTTCAAGCTGGATCAGTTTTCAGGATTATTAGATAAGGGGATCAGGCTGGATTATTTCACACAAAGGGATGTAGAAATTAAGCTATTTAATAAACAATCTAGACTGGCTATCATTTTACTGTTTGCCTAAAGTACATACAAGTCTGTGTGAGCCACCTGGAAGACCCACTATTTCTGGTGTTCATTTTGTATTTGAGAATATAGGTCAAATGATTATCACAAATTTAAATAAGACTGCTAAGAATTTGCCTTCATATATTCGGAACACTATCCATATGCTATAGAAAATATCAGGTATAGTGTGAGAAACCTATATGTATTAGCTGGTAATAGGTATAACATCTATACACTAATTTTGTTGTGTCTTTTGGCTTTTCCCGGTTAGGGGTCACCACAGCGGAACTCCGGTCCGCTAATGATTGGCAGTAGATTTTTACATGCCAAGTTGCCGGCCCTGATGCACAACCTTCAACGAAGGTACACCCATTCAAGCATGTCTCCACACAGAAGACGCTCTAGCTGAGAATCAAACAGGACAACGTCTTACTGTGAGGCGACAATGCTACCACAGCACCACCACCATAGTTAACATCTATACACTAATACGGAGCATGAATTTGGTATGGAGGTAGTGCTGTATTTTTTGAAGGATCCACCAAAAGTGTATTTTTATGTGAATTAAGACATTTTTGTTTAAGTCATAAATATTTGGTGATGTTTTGTTTTAACAGTTAAAGGGGCCAACAATGGGAGTGCCCTCTTCCTCTGCTTATGCTTGATTACTTATGGGGATTTCTGAAAATGAATATATTTATTCTAATATTTTTTTCAGCATGATGTTTATTATTTTTAATACATTAGTAATTTAATTTTTATTTGTAAGGGCAATATGATGCATTCTGAGATATTTGTAGAGGAAATGGCTAATAACAGGGTTGGTTCATCCTTCACTGCCTTTTCCCATTTGTTAGTGGGCGATTATTTGGATTAACCCCTTGTAGTATTCCTGGTCAGTTCATTTTATCTATTTTTTTGTAAATCTGTTTCTGTCTTATATTATTTCTGTGGATCTAGTTTTTATTTTGACCATCTTATATCTTTACTCCCTAGGAGTGAATTTCATAGGATAAGATGTCTTTGCACCAACAGAAAGGAATTTATCAGAGACTCAAAACCTGGTTAAAATGTTTTATTTAGACATTATCGTAGTAGTGACATACATATGGTATATTGGCAGGCTTCAGCTATGTTATGCCCCATTTTGTTATGAGGAAAATATTTGAAATATTTTAGGGGTTCTAGTAAAGAAAAGTGTACCTATGACAGAAAACAGGTTTATTTTGCTTTATAATGTAATGTGTTATCTAATGAAAGTTCCCATAATGTTACAAAGAATGTGAATTTTTTGAGAAGTGACTTAGCTATGAAGAAGTTGTTATTTTGGGGCCATCTTAAATTAATTTTCTAAAGGAAAGCTATAGAAATTTTTTGTGCCATAGTTATTTTTCAATGCCAAAACCTAATATGCTTGAAAAGGAATACAAGGCCATAGTGTCTTGTGGTAGTTATACTATCTGTACTTTTGTGCAGAAGGATTTTGAAGAAATACATCATGTTAGATTGGACATTAGGTGTAACTATACTTGTTCTATAAGCCTGTAATTTATGCCATCAGGTGCCCTTGTAATTTATTTTATATAGGTAAAAACCTATTTCTATGATGAGAATATAGTAATATCACAGAAATAAGGAATAAGGAAAAAATAGTCCATTAGTGAAACATTTAACTAAGGAACATGGTTGCACTTTAATAGAGTGAACACTCATATGAGCGAATGCTTTTTACTGTTGTAAATAAACGTGAATGCTCATAAGAGTGAAAACTCTCTCTAATGGTTTTGCAGCTGGCAGCCTTTTTGTATGAGATTGCCGTGCAGCAAAGTCAGTGAATTTGTCCTTAGCGCACTATTGTGCAATCTCAGAATTGGTATGTATGTATCTATATATATATATATATATATATATATATATATATATATATATATATATATATATATGTGTGTGTGTGTGTGTGTGTGTCTATATATATATATATATATATATATATATAGATATATATATAAGCATGTATACAGGATCATAGGAGGTTACTAGGCTAACTGTCCCAGGGCCCTTACAAGCCTAGCCAAGTTCAACCTGTGTTCCAAAGGGTGTCTGGTTCAAACAGACACTAAATTCAGCACCTATTGCCCCTGTCCAAGAGAGACACAAGTGGAACCCACCAGGGTAAATTTCTGGTTACCTATCCAATCATCTAAATTACACTTAAATAAGGCCAATGAGGGGCTTTGTTTAATCTGAATAGGAAGCTTGTTCTAAAGGTGGATCAATCTCTGTCCCACTCTTGGAACACACACACACGTGTATATATATATATATATATATATATATATATATATATATATATATATATATAGTGGTGGTGAGGGGCAACAAAAACATTAGCTTTATTTGATGTTTTTGATAATTTTAGATTTGTTGTCAAATTTTCATTCTTTTGAGTGCTCAATATTTCCTGAGACACTATATACATATATCTGTATCTCTGTATATGCATGTGCATATATTGTGTGTTTGTGTGTATGTGTATATATATCTATATTTACAAAATGTCATCTGTTTTGTCAACACACTTTGGTTGACAAAACAGATGGTCGACAGTTGTACTGCCACTTCCAAACAGACTGTGCAATCTCAGAGCTGGTATATATAATTAGCATGTGGTCTTAGGGGTTAGCCCTCAACATGGGGGGGCCCAGGGGTGCTTGCCTCGCTGCAACTTTTGAATGGCCTGATGGTGTGCCCCAGAGCATGCATGTTAGGTTGTCAATCTTTTTTTGTCAACCTTTTGTAGTCAATGGTTTAATTGTCGATCCAGTGAAGTTTAGACTAACGTCTGTAGATCAATATATGACTTCTATTTTCATTACTGAATTATTGTCAATATCCATAATATGTATTCACATGTGATGTTACAAGAGATCTATTACAGTCATTTTCTAGAATCTGCACATCTGGAACATCCACTTTATTTATTATCAGTCTTAGAGAAGTCTTGATTCATGTGCATTTCCATGCATGTGGAATGCCCCACTTCAGTGATGTGTACAGCTTGATGCATCTATGTGGATTGAATGAGCTATCCTGCTGCTGCACATGGTTTCTGTTTCTATTTGAGGCTGGAACACTAAGGGTTCAATCATGCAGTGATTGCCACACACTTGCTCATTTCATGACCATTTCTGCTTTTGTAGATGAGCTCTGCCTCTCTTAGTCACCGTTACAGCAGCAAGCCAATAAGGTAAGGCTTGGAGAAACATCCATGTCATAATGTGACTTGCTGGTGCATATGAAACCTGCTTACATCATAAACCAGTGAGTGAATCCACCTTTCTTTTCCTGAAATGAGCACACTAGTGCAGACCACTTGTACACCTTTCTATCCCTGGCAGCTCCCCCACACCACAGATCATAATAAGGTAATCATAAAATTTCTGCATTGTAAGTGTGAGGACAAAATATATTCTTGTGGCAAAATCATAAGGCTACAGTCTCAAAAATGGAAGGTATGGCCTGGATTCATTTAGTTCTTTCTATTTTTACATCCGTTTGACAGCTTACCTTTATTATTCCACATGAAAAATATAGTGACGGTTTTAACTTCATTGGAAGAAGGTTTTGGCTAAAGGGTAAAATTCATTTTGGTGTGGTGAAAATAAGTTCAGGACATTCATTGACTATCATCACCCATTTCTCTGTAGTACCCACTTTCAAAGTGATCCCATGTTGCTGCTCAGTTTATCACTGCAGGCCTGCATCTGCAAGACCTACACCATACATCTTTTTTTGTAGGTGAGACTGCTCCATGCTGTATCTGAGGCTTGGAATCATGTCAAGTCACCAAATGGCTTTAAAATGAAAGTTGTTTTGTGAACAAATATCATTAGAAACCACTCCCCACAAGCACTAAAGAAATCAATTTTTTTTAGGAGTGTGACTCTCCTGAACTCCCCATATCGTTAAGAACCAAGAAATTAATGCATAAAATTCTGAAATCACACAACAGCTGGGATACTGGCAACCTCAAAGATTGTCCTAACTGTTTTTAGCAACATTTTATTACCAAAAAGCATTTAATTTAAAGTTGTTTGGTAGTCTACACTCCCCAAACTTACATATCAAACTTTGAGGTCACACAACAAGTCAGGAAAAGTGCAAACTCAAAGATTGCCCTAAGTGGGTTTTAGCAATATTTTGTGACCAAGAACATTTATTTACAAGTTGTTTGGTAACCTGACATGAACTCTAATGGCTCTTCTGGATAAAGCTATCACCCCTGACAATACAGCACATATGAGAAAACACACATATACAGTTATTACCCTTTTCTGAGAATTAGTTTGACCTCAAAGCTACTATATTTATAGATGCAGTATATGAAGGCAGAACTCCCACATTGGGGGTAAAGTAGGCACGGCATCTCTTCAAATATACATAAAGTCCAATCTGTAGATTTATATATTATCCGTAATGAGAATAACTGAGATCATTCCATAGATGATATGAGGGAACCTTTGCATGAGATTAAAGAATTTAGGAGCTGCGAATGCCCATTATTAGTATAGGAGGCAGTCATGTGGTACATTTTCTGTTTCTCATCCATAGATCCAAAATGTACTGGAATATGGGCAGGGATGGACTTTGTTTTGTGTATGGGGAGTCTGTTCCAGAGCAGTGGTATCTTCTGTGAGATATACCTATTCCTCCACACTGTTCTGCTGATGTTGCAGAAGAGGTTTAGATCCCTATGCTGAATATTTCTGATGTCAAAACCTTATTGGGGACAGAGATGCAGGCCATGGAGTCACCTATAACACAACTGTTTGACTGGGTCAATGCCTGGTTTATGGGCTCAGCATCTGTGACTTTGGGAGTCCCTCTGCTCTGTGAGGAGGAAGGCTCAATTTGCTAAGTGTGCTTTGTGCCAGTGTTGTGTTTTAGAGGTCTTTAAGGATCAGGCAAGTCAATTGTTAGACCTTCAGCATATTGTGCAAGTTTGCACTGTTCCTTAATGTGATCAAAAGATGTAGCAAAGTCCTCAAATAATATTTTTTAAATCACATTTTCTGCTTAATCTTGGGTTTTCAGACTTTTGAGGAAGATTATATCAGTGTCAAGTACAGGGGTACAGACCCTCATATAAAAAATGAATATAAACTAATCTATGAACCTATCAACCTATATACATACACATACATAGACGTGTGCCAATGGAAGACGCATTAGAAATTGCATAGCTTGAGTGAATATCCTGCAGGCAGGTACCACGTGAGGTAGTACACATCCTTCCAGCAGCATTACTACCCATACTGTACAGTTCTAGTATGATTTCCCAGAAATCCATCCTACTGTGTCCTCCACCCATCCTAGGGCAGATCCAGCTTTTTTTTATATATAACTACAGCCATCTTGGGCTTTTCCCCAAGTAATTACATGTAAATTAACATTTACAGGTTAATGTTCTACTAATTACTGAAGTTTCTTTTGAAGCCTTATTCCTCTGAAACGAGAACCAAAATCTTAATCAGATAATCTCAAGAAATTACATCTTAAATCAAACTCTGAGAACTTATGCAGCTAAGAAACCATGTTAAATACATGCAGTGCAAGTCATTTTGGTAATTCATATGCTGTTGACTCATTTTTATGTGTACATCTAGTCCTGTTTCTTAATATAAAGATAAAAATAGGCTCAATTTGTTATGTTTTGGGTACTGACTGAAGCATCCTTTTTCATTACAGAATTGTGAATTCCAGGCCACGGATTATACTGTAAGGTCCCATAGAAGCATGCTGAAAATCCAGGGCCAGACAGCTGTGTCTGGACTAAAGTTTCAAGCACTCATTAAAGCACAGTAAAACTCACAATCCAACTTAAATATATAATAGTACAAACTCTGGTTTCATGAAAGGATGTAAGGGGGTGAGATGAGCTTGTCATTGACTGGGAGGAATGGCTGTGTGCTACCCAACTGAATGAATTCATTATTTACTTTCTCATAAGCAGAGATCTGAACTTTATTAATAAAAAAGTAAATTATGCCACAAAAGAAAACAGGTTTTAAAGAAACAGAGAGGACTGGAGAAAGAAAAAAGAAGAAATAGCTACAGAATATTTTAATAGGTATGTGAATTCCTTAGAAGTGACAGCAAAATACACATACACTGCAGTTAGTCATCATTCTGTGCATTCTAAAGATGTATCAGCTGCTTCTGAATGCAGAATGAATTGTCTTTGTCCTTAAAGGAATGAGGCACAATGACAGCTAATGTCACACTGCCTCAACATAGTAGTTAAATCTGTGAGGTTCTTGATCCCAAGCATGCTTGCAATTCCATTCAGAGCCAATTGTTCTGTAGAATCATGTGGTATTTTCATCTCTCATTTCCGTAACTGCATACAATTACACAGAACAATAAATCGCTACCTTTTCCAAATTTTTAACTTATGTGCCGCATTTGGAAAGGAATACTTTCAATTGTATTTCTGAGTCTTAATATAGCATCAGAGGTGTACCCATCACAAACAACTAAGGTACATTGAAATCCCTGTGTTTATCCTTGCTTTGCATAAATTACAGAAGCATCTCTGCTATTCCAACAGCTAAGCTATCATCTTTCACACTTTCCTGCTACAGGGTTATTTTATATTTTTAACAGAACACATCTCACAACCTTTAAGCCTACAGCTGCCTCATACAATGATATTTATTGTTACTTTTTGATAAATGTTTTACAAAAGTGGATTAATTTTTTACCTAAAATTTATGTGGGTACTTTCACTTTGAATGAAATACATGACCAAGAGGCTTGGCACTGTGTTGTAAAACGATGTTTGCTGTGGATGGCTCTGTTCACTAAGTTGATTTCTACATGCTTTACAACCAGCATAGGACTACAAAGCTAATAAATTGCAAAGTTATTGTTTCATTGTATTCAACTCTTTTTCTATGATGTTACAAATATATAATGTTTGTATCATGATTCCATTTAGCCTTTAAAGGCGGATATCCAACATAAGAAATACTATTTATTTAGCAGTGACTAAATTATACCTGTGAAACAATGTATTTATCAATAGCTCATACAATTTGGTCTAGACACTGGTAGCAAGCTCATATACTTAAGCATTATATTTATTTATTATTTATTAGCATTTACTTACCAGGACAGTCCAAATGGACACAAGACCCTAGTTCAATGGAGGATAAGGGAGAGAAGCTGTACACTTAATACATACATTAATTTTATGAAATTTACATTAAGAAAGAGGAGTAAAATCTAATAAAACTAATACAAACTCCTGTCAGTTAATACTTAGAATGTAAAAAATTACACATTCAAATTATGAGTCCAAACCATTAAACCAAGAGTGAAGAAATAAAATGCATTGAACATTAAAAACAACTATGTAGCGCTACTGCAGTACAGAAATAGGCTTTTATACAGTGCTCATAGGTGAGTGATTTGGCTGCTATAGTTGGGGTAAGTGGGGATACAAGGAAAGGGTTAAATATATGGAAACAAGGTGGTAAGTAGTAAATTGTGAAGTACATAGAATGGCAGTAAATGGATGTTCATATATTGAGCTGAAGTATAAAAGAACATTATGAAGTAAGTTTGATGATGTTTGTGGGACACAGAGTTTTTCTGTACCAATTGGCTACACAGAGGGACCAAGCTGGGAAAGATGTGCAGCAGGTTATGGTGATAAAGGATAATGAAGGAAACATACTCACAAGTGAGGAGAGTGTGTTACAAAGATGGAAAGAGTACTTTGAGGGGCTGATGAATGAAGAGAATGAGAGAGTGAGACAGAAGGTTGGATGATATGGGGGATAGTGAATCAGGAACTGCAACGTATTAGCAAGGAAGGACAGCTATGAAGAGGATGAAGAATGGAAAGGTTGTTTTTCCAGATGACATATTTATGGAAGCATTGAGGTGTTGAGGGGAGATGGCAGTGGAGTTTTTGACTAGATTGTTTAACGGAATCTTGGAAACTGAGAGGATGCCTGAACAGTGGAGAAGTGTATTGGTGGCGATTTTTAAGAATATGGGTGATGTGCAGAACTGTACTATCTACAGAGGGAAAAAATTGATCAGTCACACCATGAAGTTATGGGAAAGCAGTACGGTTTCATGCCGAGAAAGAGCACGACAGATGCAATGTTTGCTCTGAGGGTGTTGATGGAGAAGTACGGAGAATTTCAGAAAGAGTGGCATTGTATATTTGTGGACTTAGAGAAAGCATTTGACAGGGTGGCTAAAGAGGAGTTGTGGTATTGTATGAGGAAGTTGGAAGTGCCAGAGAAGTATTTAAGAGTGGTACAAGATATACACAAGGGCAGTGTTACAGTGGTGAGGTCTGAGGTAGTAGTGATTGATGCTCTCAAGGTGGAGGTGGGATTACATCAAGGATCAGCTCTAAGCCCTTTCTTATTTGCAATGGTGATGGACAGGTTGACAGACGAGATCATACAGGAATCCCCATGGACTATGATCTTTGTGAATGACATTGTGATTTACAGTGAGAGTAGGGACAGGTAGAGGAGACAGTGGAGCGGTGGAGATATGCTCTAGAGAGAAAAGGAATAAAGGTCAACAGGACTAAGACAGAATATATGTGTGTGAATGAGAGGGAGGCTAGAGGAATGATGAGGATGCAGGGAGTAGAGGTGGCGAAGGTGGATGAGTTTAAATACTTGGAATCAACAGTTCAGAGTAATGACGAGTGTGGAAGAGAGATGAGGAAGAGAGTGCAGGCAAGGTGGAGTGGGTGGAGAAGAGTGTCATTGTGTCCATGGTTGTAATGTGTGCATGTTCAGGATGGTCATTGTGTCCATGGTTGTAATGTGTGCATGCTCAGGATGGTCACTGTATCCATGGTTATAATGTGTGCATGCTCAGGATGGGCAGTGTGTCCACTGTCGTAATGTGTGCATGCTCAGGATGGTCATTGTGTCCATGGTTGTAATGTGTGCATGCCCAGGAGGGTCATTGTGTCCATGGCTGTTATGTATGCCTGCTCAGGAGGGTCAATGTGTTTATTTTTGTAATGTCTGTATGCTCAAAATGGTCAATGTGTCCCTGCTTGCAATGTGTGCATGCTCAGAATGGTCACTGTGTTTATGATGCAACATGTACATGCTCAAGATGTAGAACAGATGTCTCTGGTTCTAAGTATATGTGCAAACATCCCTTATACAAAAGTAACACTTTGGTATTATAGACTTAGCTAAAAAGGTATCAGATGTCTTTTTTTTTCTTTTTTTTAATAGATGTGGTTGACCATGGGTAATGCAGGATATAGCTACTCAAAATGAAATGTTTACAACACTCAGCTTTCAACCTCATGCGTACACCACTTTCATCATGGATAAATACGGTGCCAACTTGATGTTGACTAGTAGTATAATGCAACATCCTGCTTATTTCATTATTATTTAAAAGGCTTTTTTTTTAAAATGAGATAACTGAGCTAATATGAAGATCATTTCTAGCCATGACAGAAGCCCAATGGCATGGAAGTTAAAATAAGTTAATAAGGGGTTAATATGAGGAAAAAAATAAATGATAGTGGACAACATACAACATGTAATGAAGAGAAAGGAACAGAAATTAATGAATAGAGAAAAGCTTTGAAGATAGAATTAGTGATTAATTCCTTCGGTCAGTCCCTTGAAGTTTGCATGTCCGTTATATGTCCATGATGTTATTTTTTATATGTCCATGATGTTATTTTTCAGTAGCCCTTTTGGTGTCTTCCCGCATCCCAAAAACATACCAGTAGGTGAACTTGTAATAATCTAACTTACCCACAGGTGTGTATGTACATTTATATGCATGTGCATGTGTAACAGTATATTTGTCTGTATGTGCATGAATTATACATCATACTGGCATTGTCTCAGACCAGTTCTTTGCCTTACATTTGTTGTTTGACAGTACAGATTCCAGCTCCCTATGAACATAAAGAAGATAAAGCTGGTATAAAAAATGATGAATGGTCAAATTCCTGATAACTGGTCATTTTAAATGATATTTAAGTGTTGCAATTCACTCTGCTGACCTTTCCAATGTTAAGAGATTTACATTTTTTTGTTTTTGAACAAGAATTTCCTTAGTAGGGATTTGAACACATCAATAGCAGAAGTAATCAAAAAATAAACCAGGAGATGAGGGTCCTGTATGTGGGAAATGATCTTCTTTGGGAGAAGAGTAATCAGACTTCTCTGACTCAGAAACAGTGATGTCCAAGCCTTTATTGTCCCTCTCTTGCCATCTGTCTATCTCCCTTCTTGCTCCATCCTGAGATTATCTATTTTTAAAATACTGTATTCAAGGACACTTAAGCTTTTCCAAGTCCATGTTTTAAAACTGCTGTCCTGCAGCCTTGTCTGCCTATGCAGCGAAGGGATGTTTGGATTGTATGAAAGAAGTCATGCAACATTCAGGCATGACTGTCAAAGAAGGTGAGAGACTGTGCCTGAATTGAGAGAAGAGAAGGCAATTGACATGACAATTCAAGCCTATGGAAAATGGGAAAGGGGAGCTGGATGATGATGATGATGATGAGACAGTGATTCTGTTATAGCATGATCACATTATACTTCACCTGAGGGACCCTCTAGGCACCTAACTGCACAATCATCTCATAGGAGTGGATACTGTTTCTCAGTTCTGCCTCATAAGTGATGGGGATGAGCATTTCGTTTTGACTTTAAACAGTATGTACTACTACAAGGCAAGATACGTACTAAATGTTTACTTTACTTACAAAATTACATTTTCTGTATACAACAATATAGCACTATATGTACTGTTTTTGTTGCTTGTAATTTATGTTAATGGGATTGGAAATTGTATCTATGAGTGGATAATCAATAAATGCAACAACAAATGCTCTACACTTTCTTTTTTCCTACATTTGTTTCAAAACCTTGTCTATTTAACTTAAAATCTTCTACCATAATTTTCTTTATTACAACTTTCATCTTAGTTTGGCCAAGGCTATGACTGAAAAGTAGTCTAGGAGTAGTTTGCTTGCCAAATTATTAAATGCAAAAATAAATAAATAAATAACTTCCCACTTTCTAATCTTACTAAGGTGATGCATGTATTTAAGTCAGTTTTTGTATAGCAATACAACTTTTATGTTTTCAGTAGCTTCCCTTCACAATTTCCTTCCATATTACTTTCTCAGAAATTTGAAAATAATGACATGTTTGTCTCTTTTCCTCATAAACAAAAAATCTAGGACTTAAGCAAAATATCACATTTGTGTATGGGGGGAAAGGTGGTGTTCATAGCATGGATGGTTTGTTCATAGGGGCAAAAGATCACTGGTTAAAGTCAGCAGTATTATATATAATCAAAGACATTATTTAAAAGAAATATCTTACCTCTTTTAAGAAATACCATATTATAGAAGAACTGTTTTACTTTTCTGTCAGCTCTTGCTGAAGTTAATCTATTCCTAGAGAATTAACTATGTTCATGGGTAGTACTAGGACTGCAATTCTGGGGAGCATTAAGGAGCTGAGCCCAAATTCCCAGTTGGTCTGTAGCACTTTGACTCGCTTAAAGTCACACAGTAGGCAAATTATACTGTACATAAGACACTGTAATCCCTGCGTGTGGTGGGTGATTGTACAAGTCCTAAATTAATAATCTTGCTACATTAGTTTTCCTTTCAGTACATAGGCCCTCTGCCATGAGATTAGCAACAAGATATTTAACTTTTATCAGTTTGCTTTTTACAGAACCTGCATTTGTCTGTTTTTTTCCCACCTTTTCAATGGATTTTGTAAACCAACAAGGATGTAATTCGCTATCTTGGATTGCCATTATTAACCTTTCATCTTTTGGTTTCAATTCACCACTAAACACAACAAAAATCATAACAGCAGTGTGTGTGTGTGTGTGTGTGTGTGTGTGTGTGTGTGTGTGTGTGTGTGTGTGTGTGTGTGTGTGTGTGTGTGTGTGTGTTTAAAACCACAAACCTGCCACTGTAATCTGCAACAAGCAGAAAAGACAAAAAGACAAAAACTGTTGTAAACTGGTAAGCGCTTTTGTTCTTTAATGAATGACAAGAACTTCATCAGACCAAGTCCAATACACGACAGTGAATTTTGAGAGACTCACGTAAGAGTCACATGTTCATCACAAACCAATAAAAACAGCAAAAGCTTCTTAAAACAATACAGTTAGAGTTTTGACCAAATGTAGTTTCTTTTGTCTTAGACACATTATATCGTATAGATCAAGAGGGTGACTTAATTTGCATGCTTGAATGAAAGGAATCTAGAGTGTAGATTTTATTAAAAGCTGATAAGTCTCTTGATCTAAATGAAAGCGTTAACATTAAATGTTTTTTAAAAAAACAATATGCATTTAGTAGATAACTGTATCACTTTAAGAAGGATTTGCTATTTTTATTGGTTTGTGATGAACATGTGACTCTTACTTAGCAGTAGTTTTTAAGGCTACTAGTTTTGGGTTACTAGTTTCTCATCTATCAAACCCAGATCCCAAGCTGTCAAATGGCCCTAGCAAACATCCTGCTTGATCAAACTATATTCTACTCTCAGTTTATGTACTTTCTCTCTCTAGACCTTCTTCTCATACAGTCAAACCTGCTACTTGAAGGAAACTACTAAATCTATTGTATCTACCTTCCTGAATGATGTTTTTGAAGTATAAACTGTATTCAATGTAATGTTATTCCAAAATCAAACTGGAAATAAATAAATAACTGGAAATAAATAAGGCTCTAGGTCTTAAATTGGACTGTATATGTCACAGAAAGAATGGTAGCTATTGAGTTTGTAATATTTTGTAAACAACTTACAATAGCTCAACTACTCTAGGCACACACATACTGTCAGCAGCATTTTATTCATCCAGCTGAGAGCTTTCATATGAAGTTATAAAGTTCTTTCTGTGCTGCTTGGTTGTTAAGATATTTAAAAAAAACATGACAATTATGGCAATATAAATAAATATTAAATTAACAGCAGTTAATATTTCTTTAATTGCACTATGCAGAGGTCAAATAGCAACACAGCTGTATTTGCCATTTTGTAAGCTTTAAGATAATATTTTTTACTACTTTATATGTAGCATGGCCTTGGAATTATTAATGCAAATATAGACAAGCAATGTTTGATGCCTAGAGGTGTCACCCAGCTGTAATGAATCACATCTGCATCCAAAATCCCACTCTCTATTTGTTGGACTTTATCATCATGCCTCTCCATTCTAAACTATAAACCTCTGCTTGTATCATGTATATGAACCTTAACTGTGCACCTCTAAAATATCCCTTCAAATCAGGTAATCCCAAACCACTTTGTTCTATTGGAAGGATTACCTTATGCAACAAAGACAAGTGCACCAAGACTTCAAACCAGTCCACAGTTTAACAATATGTAAAGCGCTTTTCGTCACTGTGAGACAGTGACTTCTTCAGACAAATTTAAAAACAGTTGAGTTCAGTTTAAATAACATTTTTAAAAAGTTCCCTCATGTTACAAGTCTTCCAATCAACTCAGAATACTAATTATTTACAAACACCATCTATTAATTAAGCACTATAACTACCAGAATATTAAAGCTGTAAATACTATGAAATGTTATATCACAATTTTATACACATTTTAAAATATATGAAACTATAAAAGTTGATGTGTATTTGCCTACTTTAGTCACATACTGACAAAAAATTAACTTTGTTTATCTGCTCATACTTTTGAGTTTAAGCAGACAAGAAATATTACAACATTCATTAAGCCCTGGATTAAAAAATGCATTAAGATGCATCTGCCAAATTAGTTCTCGTTCTTCAAAAATGAGGGCTGTGGGACCCCCTCTGAAATCAGCTTGTATTTGATCAATTATTTTAAACTTGAAGTTGTGCCCTCCATTTAACACTACATGTTTTGCTAAAGCATTTGTTGTTTTTCTATGTCATGGATGTGTTCATGTCGGTCCGTCTTCCAAATATAAAATGCCGTGCACAGTGTGCACAATGCTAAATAAACTACTGATTTGGAATTACAATCAAATCTAGAGTAAAGACTGAACTTCCGTTCCTGGATTGTGAACGTTTTTCCTACATCAATATATTTACAGTACCTGCAGGCTCCACAAATACTCATACCAATGTTTCTACCAAATTTCAGTACTTATTTACTTTCTAATAAATTCTTGAGGTTAATACCTTTCTTGAATATCAAGTTGGGATGGGTTCTGCAGAAAATGAGCTACATTTAAACAATAGTGACAATTTCTTAACAATAGATGTAAAAGATCTTTACACTTGTATACCACATCATGAAGGATTTGAATGGGTGAGTTCTATCCTTAGAAGGAAGGGAGCAACAACACAAAAAATTTATCTTGTCAAAGTAGTTCTTGATATTATTCTTACTAATAACTTCTTTTCGTTTGACGGAGAATTTTATCTCCAAAAAACAGGGATTGCTATGGGTTCACCTGTTGGTGCTAGTTTTGCAAACCTAGTAATGGTCTATTGGGAAAAATAATTTATCTTTAATAATGCCCAACAGTCGTACCAACTAACATATTACACCCGTTTTTTAGATGATATTTTTATCATCTTTAAGGGTAATGCACAACAGGCTAGTGAGTTTGTTGATTACTTGAACCAAACCACAAACATTTTAAAATTCACATTTAACTTCAATAGTGAAAGTATTGATTATCTTGATATCAAGTTGATTAAATATATAACAAATGGAGGACTAGTTTCTAATATATTCAGAAAGAAAACTTACTGCAATTCATTTTTGCATTTTACAAGTAACCATCCTTTTGCACAAAAATGATCTATTGTGAAAGGACAGTTAATAAGAGCAGCTAGGATGGTTTCACTTGACAAAGATTTTATTAATGAATGTCAGTTGCTTGCCACAATGTTCCAACAATGAGGGTATCCGGCTGAATTGATTGATTCACTAGTTGATGAAGTCAGAATAAAAAGAATTAATGGTGTATTTAAACCTATACTTAATGGTGATAGTACACTATATAATATACTGAACATTCCCTCTAGTCAAGTTATACAAGAAGTTGAACAAATTGTAACTGCAACCAACAACAATTCAAGTATCAATTATAATTGTAGTTTTATAACAATGTACAGTAAAGATACTATCTTGTACAAAAATTGGGAATTTATTAGTAATGATGTTTTTTTGCTTGAGAAACTAGGAACCCATCCCAACTTGATATTCAGGAGAGGTATTAACCTCAAGAATTTATTAGAAAGTAAAAAAGTACTGAAATTTGTTAGAAACATTGGTATGAGTATTTGTGGAGCCTGCAGGTACTGTAAATATATGGATGTAGGAAAAACGTTCACAATCCGGGAATGGAAGTTCAGTCTTTACTCTATATTTGATTGTAATTCCAAATCAGTAGTTTATTTAGCATCGTGCACACTGTGCACAGCATTTTATATTGGGAAGACGGACCGACGGTTCCGTGATAGAGTATATGAACACATCCATGACACAGAAAAACAACAAACAACAAATGCTTTAGCAAAACATGTAGTGTTAAATGGAGGGCACAACTTCAAGTTTAAAATAATCGATCAAATACAAGCTGATTTCAGAGGGGGTCCCACAGCCCTCATTTTAGAAGAGCAAGAACTAATTTGGCAGATGCATCTTAATACATTTTTTAATCCAGGGCTTAATGAATGTTGTAATATTTCTTGTCTGCTTAAACTCAAAAGTATGAGCAGATAAACAAAGTTCATTTTTTGTCAGTATGTGACTAAAGTAGGCAAATACACATCAACTTTTATAGTTTCATATATTTTAAAATGCTTATAAAATTGTGATATAACATGTCATAGTATTTACAGCTTTAATATTCTGTTAGTTATAGTGCTTAATTAATCGATGGTGTTTGTAAATAATTAGTAGTCTGAGTTGATTGGAAGACTTGTAACATGAGGGAACTTTTTAAAAATGTTATTTAAACTGAACTCAACGTTTTTTAAATTTGTCTGAAGAAGTCACTGTATCACAGAGACGAAAAGCGCTTTACATATTATTAAACTGTGGACTGGTTCGAGGTCTTGGTGCACTTGTCTTTGTTTCATAATTTGTTTTAGTACTCAGTTTGTTGAGTTTCCTTAGGATCACCTTATCCCACATAACTCTTGCCAACTTCCATTCTCACATTAATTCCTTCAACAAACTCTATTAATTATTTTCCACAACTTCTCCTCTGGTTGATAAAAATATTCCTGAATTATACATAAAACTAAAGAGACTAAAACTTTTTTTTATTGCTTTTATCTTAGTATCCACATCCAAAACCAAGACCTTGAGCTTCCAATTTTCTCAGTTTTTGCATTACTGTTTTAGTCTCTTTCCACATATCCTTAGCTGCAATAACAGAAGCCTTTTTAATCCATACTGGTAAATACTTCATCTTTTCATGCCTCCTTAAATATAGGGACTATTGATACAATTTGAGTGTGGATGAATAATTTACAGCTATGTCCTTTGATTTATCTTCATTAGTTTTATATCCTGAAAATACTTGAAACTGTCTCAAAATTGTTCTACAACACTTAGAAATCCTTTTCTGTATTTGTGAGGTACAAAACAACATTTGCAAATAAAGCCAACTTTTCCTAATTACCACACCACTTATATCCTCTGCTAAATGCTTTCTCTGGATTAATACCCACCAAAACCAGTGATATTTTCTTAAATTCTGCTTCCCTCTGGACAATCATTGTTCTATTAGTATTGTCAAATGTTTGCCTTCCCTCCAAAAAATCACACTGATCCATGTCTATCAATGTTGGCAACATCTTTGCCATTCTATTAGATAGTATAGACATAAACACTTTATAATCAAGGTTTTGAATTGAAATGGGTCTGTATGAAGCTGGGTCTAATGGGTCTTAACCCTTCTTAGGTGATAAAGCCAGCACACCTTTCTTGCAAGATGTTGGTGCTTCCCCTCCTTTTAAACAAATCTTCCAACTGTTCCTTTAGACTTTTCTGAAGATTGATTATACATCATCACTTTTATCTCATCATATTTCTCTGATTTACACAATTTTTTTGTTATAGGCATCGGTACACAATATTTTTTTGTTATAGGCATTGGCAACAACCTTTTCTACTTTCTGTTGCCAAAGTCATTGTGTTAAACGTTTTTGTTCTCTTGAATTATCAAAAAATAGTTGCATAAAAGCAAACTTTCTAATCTCATGCATATTACCCTGATACTCCCTTATTTTTTTTCTTTAGCATTCTGCATTTGTACCTCTTCTTGCTTTGCAAGATTCCTCTTATTCTGCAATACTTCAACTTTAACTGCCCAAAGTAATTCTTAACCAAATTATCACTTTCTCTTTTATTTCTACCTTGTTTTTACACTCCATTATCATTTATCCCTCTCACTAATTATATCTTCTGAAGATATTTTTATGTTTCCTAATAATTCTCAAGTAGTTTCTGCTACCCATCCCTTAAATTTCTCTCTTTCGAACATGTAGGAGGGAAGCACCAATGTCTCATTTTTACTTCAATACCCAACATTTTTATCTTAGATTTTATTGGTGCATGATCAGAAATAGTTATTGGATATGTGTTGACATTGTAAGACTTGTTCGTGCATTATGAAACATAATGTTTTTGTTCATCCTATAACTGGCAAATATTATTCTTTCAGACATTATGCATATTTCCAAGCTGAGAATGTGATATATTTGGCCAAGTGTAATGATCGTTGTTCATTTTATATAGGTAAAACAAATTGCCATTTGAAAAAGAGAATCTTGCAGTATTTTTCAGCAATACGGTTAGGGAATGTTCATAATGCATTATATCAACACTTTGTACATAATGAAGGACATACATTTGCTTTTATAGTTGTTGTGAAAGTAGGTGTTAGAGGTGGAGATCTAGTGAATTTAATAGAATTCAATGAGACAAGGTGGATAATTGAGTTAAGGGCTGATAGAACTTCAGGTTTAAATGGGGTAGTACCTTTAAAATCCACCCTGAAGAGGTGGAGACCTTGTTAATGAAGTATTATTTTATGTATAAATGTTAAGAGTTTTATTGAATGGGTTATCTGATGAAGGAAAACACTCATCTTTTGGTTTTATTCATTGGTTTTAATAAACAGTGTTTTTATTAGCCTGGCAGTTTTTATCTTCATTTTTGCTCTATGGAACAGTAGCAAGCCTGACATTTGGTGTGGAGTGTCTCATTTTGGTATTTTTTTTTACAGTTTTAAATACTGTAGATAGAATTAACATCTTTGATGTTAATCTTCTTTCCCCTGCTACACAAAAAAACCTGCACTTTTGCAGAAATTACAGTGTAGAAAAAAATGGAAAATCATATACTGACAGAAAGTAAGAAGAGTTAGATTAACATATATGCTTTCTTTCTTTGTGGCACTGAGTTTTATTAAAGGGAAAGTCATTTGCATATCAAAACTAAGCTTGAAAGCTCTGCCTTTGTTCAGACTCCAGGCTACACTATTTAGTTGAAGTGTGATGCTGAAAATTTGTAACTGATAAGGCACAGTTAAAGGTCATTGTTTTCTTAATGGCTCTGCTGTTGGGATAAGTGACCTAACTTAATTACTGTGCCACTCTTAGTAGATATAACAGATGAGACAAATGCAGGAAAGAAAAGAAACAATAATTATTGCATTATGTTTTTTCTGTATGTGAAGTGTTACTGGATTACAGGGAAGGAAAACACTTTTTGGAAATAAAAACTTGACTTTTGGATGGAGTTCTCATTTTATATAATTCAATACTATTTCCTTTTTGTCTATACCTATAAGCCACTTACCTTCCAAGACAATGTAAAATATTCCCAACTTTTGTGTTACATACACACACTAATGTCTAGCAGGATGATATATTGTACAGTTGTTTCTTCTCATCTCCCTTTGAATATATGCCACACTTTTCAAGTTTTTTTTGTGAAAAACTCTCAGAAACATAAATACATTTTCAAAATACAACATCCCCTATTAACTTAGAACAAACATACAAAACGATGTACATCATTAAAAAATGAAGTTTAACCCTCCATATAGGAACAATTGTCCAAAATCAACAGCTGTATCCAGAGGTATTACCTAACCGAGAATTAAGGTTAACCATGCTAAACTAAAGTGCATGCTACAGCCTATGTTCCCACTTACACTGATTGATATCTTTTCTTATCTCTAGTCCCCTCCCTGATGTTAAAAACAGCTGCATACTTCTAGAAAACATTAACTTTTATCAGTAAGAAAAAGTATACTGACTATCTTTAAGTAAAACTTACCTGTTTACTGTTCTGTTAAATTAATTAATGTATTAAGGCTCCTAGGGAGGCTGCTCTCTCTTATTAATTTCCCATCATTTCAACCTTTATTTTTCACTGAACTGCTTGCCACTGTACCTTTAAATTTTGCATTTCTCTCAACCAAGCATGCTTAAAACTCTATTGCTCACACCTGCTGGGAGCTAGTCTTCCTAGAAATTTCTGTAAATTTTACTCACAACAGAATGTACAGCTGCCTTAAGCTAAATACTTTTTTACCTCCACTGAACATTTGGCAATGAGAGAAAAGCAAACTAATATCCTTCCAGCTGTAAGAAATATCACATCTTAAATGGCTTTCATTTGTCTACTTGCTTATAATAAACACGTGTTTATAGCCAAAGACATTAATCTAGAGATTCACTATTGTATAAGTAAGAGAAAATATCTAAATTATACATATAGTATAATATAATCAGTGCACTTTTACACATCACCCCCACTCCAGCAGCCTGACATCATAGCATGTTAATATTAAACTTACTTTTGTCCAACCTTTCTTCTCTTGTTAACCTGTAAAGCCTACATTTCCTACAACTAAAAGGTAGGGGTTACTTTAATATCTTTAACACATACAACATTCACTGAAAAGACTCCCCCACATTTAAAATACTCAAGACTAAACACTACACAAAACTGCTTTACTACATATAATATGCAGTTTACATCATGAAATGTTTTATACAAATACTAATTACAAAAATTATTTTACTTATAGTTACTTTTTCCCTTTTTTAGTGTCCTTCTAAACATTAATGATAAAAGTGGGGTATATGATTTTTAGTCCACCCACAAGATTAACTAAGTCCAGTCTATTTCATGCACTTTTTCTTGCAAACTCATATTTCACAAAAGTGACTGCTGATTTCTATACTGCAATTTATTTACTAATTTTAGTAGTGCTGGTCGTCTTCCTTTTCTTCTCCATCTCCAAACAACAGACTCTGGTTTTAAGTTAAAGATACTTCTGATTCTTCTAGTCAACTTCTATGCTTTTTTCTGTCTTTAAACATTTTCATTTGAAACGCTGGAAAATGTTTCACTGGCAGTGTCTCTCTATGAACCTTACTGTCAGAAGAAAGAGAAGCAGAGTCTCTTCTGCTTATTGGCTCACTTTTTGTTGTATAAACGTTTTTGTTTCCTCCTTAGTCTGTTCTGCATCAAAAATTAATTTGATCCTATAGAAAAAAAAAATTGAAGACAGCAGGATACAGCAGTTTGAATCACTTCTGCCCAGTGTACAGTTAACAATCATTTTCTACAAGCACTCTACTGTTTCCAATTTTTAACACTTTCCCCTTTTGCCACAGTTTTTTTCAGGATCACCTCTTTTTATTGGTATGATTGCATCTTTACTAATACAGGTCTTAGCTACTTTCTCATGGGCAGGTTTGAAGCGTACATTCAATGTGCCCTTTTAATTAACAAATACTGCTGTGTAACACAAGTTCAGTTGCTTATTTGCACTTTCATAAAATTAATACAGTCTGTTCTTTCCAGTTTCTCTAGTACATCATAAAATTTCAGGGTGGTCTATATTCTAAGCCTACTACTTTTTTCCTGAAACCGCAATTCTTGAAATGCTACATATTCAGCCTCCTTTTTCTTCATGTTATCCTCTGATTTTTGCAATTTTATCAGTTTATCTGAAGAGCTAGCTGAAGCTTCTTCTATTTTTTCCAGCCTTTTAATATGTGAGTTGATAGAGTCTTGGAAGGTTTAATTTATTTTAATCCCCACTGAGTACATTTTTCCTCTGGATTACTGGAAGCCATCTCTTGAACCAAAGCTGATCCTTGAACTTCTTTTTTCAGAACATCTGTAGAATCCTTCCTAGATATTTTTTTATGTTAAGGTTTTCTGGTTGAGTTTCCTCCTAGTTTTTCAAATGTCTTTTTTGCTGGCATCCAGACAGTGCACTCACTAGCCAGTTGACTGCATTTATCCCTTCCCCCGCAAAAAAAAAAAAAACAGTTTCAATGGCACTGATTTTTCTCGGTTTCTGTTTCACACTGGGAGAGATAAAGTTAAGCTGCAAATCAGTATGCAGCCATCAAGTAAGTCCTCCATAAGGATAATTTTTATAAAGAAAATATGAATATACTGAAACAACCGAATGGGTGATATATGCACAGGACTGCTTTTCAATAGACATAATATACTGTAAAGTCTAGGGAATGTGATCACTCCTCATCACAAGACTTGCCTGTCTACTTCTGCAGTATAATATACTTATGCATATCTATCACCCTATGCATTATGCTATGCATGTGTTGGTATGGTAGGTGTATAGCTCATAGGGATTGTGACAAGTGGTCATTTGCAAGAAAAATCAAGATACATTTATAAACTGATTGTACACTTGTATATATTAATAGCTGTAATTAAAATATTCACCTCACTTATTAAAGAATGCTGCAATGTCAGACACATATGTCATTAGTTATAAAAGTGGTTTGTGATGGAGTAAGGCAGGTGCACCACTACACAATGTGCCAAAGCCAGTTTTAATCCACAAAGGGTCATGCCCAGCGAAAACAGTCTTACCTCCATTGTGTAAGCAGAGTTACTTTATGCACAAAGTGAACATACAAATGCCATTCCAACCACTTATAGGTTATTCCTAAGGGGGTAACTTCTTCTTCTTTTGGCATTTCCCGGTTAGGGGTCAACACAGTGGATCATCTGTCTACTCATGATTGGTAGTGGAGTTTTATGGTGTCGAGTTTTTCAGGCCGGCACCCAACCTTCCACAGAAGGCACACACACACACACCTAGGGCTAATTTACAGTGTCCATTCCACCTACTGCAAGTCTTTGGGATGTGGGAGGAAACCAGAGCACCCAGAGAAAACCCACGCGACTACAGGGAGGACATGCAGACTCCACACAGAAGGCACCCCAGCCGAGAATCGAACCAGAGAGCCTCTTGCTGTGAGGCAGCAATGCTAACCGCTGCACCACCGTGGCCACCCTCCTAAGAGTGTAACTTAAGGGACCCAAACATATGTACATTAGGTCAAGTGTCTGAGCAGAAACATCAGGATTATATTAAAAAGAAAAAGGAAAAAAAAACTTTGCACAATAAGGAAGAAATCTATCAAGAATGGAATTCCCTGTATTGGGCAAACCTGCTACAATGACCACAGTTTCCGCTCCCAGCAGTGATGGCAATGGGAGCTTTACTACATTAATTCCCTACATTAGCATATTAAGCTAAAGCATCCTGGGTTAGAAGCACAGCCAGGATGGGTGAAGCCTTTCTAAATTGCTCCCTGATGTAACTGTGAACTGTGCAGTGTTGACTCTCAGAAATGATTGCGTGCAGTCAGGTAATGGGCTTGTGTGAGATGCTACATGTCAACAGTAGCAAGTATGATTCAGTGTTGTGAATTTATAATTAGGTCCTCAGACAAGCAGCGTAATAAAAGACTATTCACATCTAGCTATCTAACTGGGTGCCTTTTAAATAAGACAGGAATGTTTGTGGAAGCCTGCTTTCAACACTTTGTGACTTCACAACATTATAAAAAAAGTTTAACTTATGAGTTTAATTTTAAATGCTGCGCTATATTTTCATATGATGTCCCCTACACAGAAGCTAATTTTGACATCAGTAATGACTAATTTATTACTAATTAGTAATACTCCCTCAACTCACACATTCTAATATACAGATATATGCATACAAATAAATGTCAATCATCTTTAGTTGCAAGTAAATGTTTTTACTGATGAAATATTTCTTTTAGAAATAAGGTTTTCTGTCTCATTATTGGTAGTAGTACATAAGCTAGCATTTCACCTGAAACCTTATGTATCTAATTCAAATGACTTTTCCTTATTGCCATTGCATGGTTACTTGCATTTATTCTAAAAACAAACAAGGAACTATAGCATCACCGGTTTCAATGAGAAAGGAGCTCTGCTAACTTAGATACACTTAAGATGCAGACAGGAGCTCTGCTAACTTAGATACACTTAAATAAGATGCAGACAGGAGCTCTGCTAACTTAGATACACTTAAATAAGATGCAGACAGGAGCTCTGCTAACTTAGATACACTTAAATAAGATACGAGTCATATCATGGTGTTAAGGGTTATGTTCAGCTACTCTAGCTGAGTTTGCTAAGGATGCTCATTGTTTTCTTTTCTCATTTCTGTTAAAGGTCATATGATTGATTTTTAGAATGGTATTGTAACTGCAACATTACAGCAGCTCAGACAAAGTGAATCATTTTTTAGTTATGTTTTCTATCTAATGCTCTTTTTTCAACCTAAAGTGAGCTTGAAGTACGAATAATAAAACAAGATGGGGCCTGGTAGGTACAGCTGAACTTGTTCACCTGAAAAATTACTTGTTTTAATTTTTAGGTGCTGTCCTTGCTTGAAACTGTACTTCCTTATAAGAAATGATGGCTTGATGGTGTAGGTATGTGTGTTCTGTGCTACAGGGGTCAAGAGGATAATTTTGGGGGTCGGGTGACAAGAAAGCATATAATTGTGATATAGAATTCTGCTTCACTTAATATGATCTAATACAATTATGCAGAAACTGTTCATTCCCTATATGTAGTTCACAAAAACATGGTAAAACAGTTTGCAGGAAAGAACAAAATTAACTATTTTAATTTGATACATCTAGACTTGCATCACAATAAGCTTGCCAATAGAATCCTGAAAATGAAGATTTCAAATGGGAACATATTTGTGGCATGTATGCAAACTTGTCACAAAAAACAGGAAAAGACCACAAAGAATTAACATTTTTGCAGCAGAAAGCCTCCTGAATGCCTGTGAATGTCTTTTCCCCAATATTCATTTACTGTATTATTCTTAGCCTAAGATTACTGTACCTCAATGATAGGAAGCAAAAAAGAACTGTCTCACTTTTTACACAAGGCTGCAATATCAGAAAACACACTAGAATTAATATAGAAGCACTATGACATCATGTAAATCTAGCTAGTGTTTCATGATCAAATGACAAAACAAACTACTAAACTCAATCAATTTGTGATTGTGACAGAGGCTCATGCAAACTAAGCAACTGTTAGATAATTACGTCAGCTTGTTTTTCCTCTACATTTGCTCATCATGGCAATGGGTTTATCCACAGCAACCATATTCTCATTTTAGGAATGAAATTTCCTCAATGCATATAACCAGTTTAATTACCAAATAATTTCACAGTTACAACACACCATCAGAAGTGACTTGCTTATCAATTTCTAATGTGTTCTTTACAACTACATGGTTTGGTAGACACTGATAAAATCACTGAGTTAAATATCCCTTTTCTCATTCCACAGTAAACTTGTAATTTTCTGCATAGTTGCAGCCAGACTGCATATCCATAAATGTTTGAATTCTGCATTAAAACATTTGAAGTTTTCTCACTGCCACTTTATCCCATATCTATCCAATGCCACTGAGTAGACATTCACATAAAAAATGATTTATTTATGAGACTGCAACATGTATAATGGCTGTGCCAAAACCATCTAATGCATTGCATTTAAAATAAACACTGTAGGTGCAACAGTTCATACTTACAATGACTGTTGCACTTAAAATATAAAATAAAGTAATACATACTTGAATTTACTTACTCATATGAACAGGGCATAACTTAGGAAGAGACTCTAAATATGGGATTACTCATAAAGCCTACAAAATGATGCCTTTCATTATTTCTTATCACAGCTTCCATACTCTCAATGATTATCTGTTTAAAACAGAAAAATGATTTATTACAAATGAAATAAATAATTCATATTAATAATCTAATACTGCAGTTGACCTAGACTTGAATATTAAATGCAAACTGGATAATCATCTCAGATACTACCTTTTTAAATGTAGAAGCAATTCCAAAATCCTAAATGGATCAGACTAAAACTCCTACCTACTATGGAGTGTTGAATGTTTTAACATTTTATGAGATGAAAAAGTAAAAATTCACATGCTGTTGCATTCGTTTTTGTCCATCAGTATAACAAGTCTAATATACTTCCTATGCAGTTATCAACAATGCTGCAGCATCATTAGCATACTCCCTTCACATATAGATGCAAAAGTGGTAAGGTTGTCTATGATGAAGAGGGGATATAGCACGAAAGCAAAAGAGGAGGCAAAGCATATAATTCCCATCATCAGTACTGCATACTTATGTCAGTGGATGGGCTAACATTCCACATTTCACTCCCCCTCCACCTGATGAAATACAACAAATATAGAGCCGACAAGTCTGAATTTGTGAGCCTCATAATACAGCAGCAAGGGAAACAAACGTATTTATTTGTTTTTATTAAATATTTTAGTTTTGATGAAAATGTGCTGGCTTATGAAATACTGCACACTCGCACAAAGTTCAGATAAACAAAAAATAAGAACAGGAGGAAGAAAAAGGCCCTGTGACTCAAACTGGACAGCAAAATGAAGTTTAATTTTCAATGAGTGCTGAATACAGAAATTCAAACAAAGAGGATGAAAATGAAAAGAAAATTATACTAGTCGTTATCAGCAACAGCAGAAAATGGGCATTTATTGTACATGCAGGACCCCACACTGCCAGATAGTAACTGATGTACCTTGGCTGCAGTTCCGTCTCAGAAAAGATTTGTTACTGATGCCCCATAATGAGGAGATGTCAGACAGCTACTGCTGGGTCTTTTATTTTATTTTATTTTACACTTGTTTATCGGGAAAGTCCAACTGGGCAGATACCCATTTTCAGTGGAGGCCTGGGGAGGAAAGCTCCACACAGAACAAAAAATTGTGATGCAATAACATACATGAAATAAGTTTCTAACAATATATACAGTAACATAAGTAAACAAATGCATCTACAGATGCAGTTCTCAGTGTATGACACACAATATATAAGACTTACAGATACAAAATTTCAATTAAAGTACAGTGTTTAAAAACATAGGGTCTCGCCTGGAAAGGGAAGTCTTCCACTTGATGTTTAGAAGTGGAATGGTGAGAGTATCTCAAGTTTGAAAGCGAAACACCATTTGTAAAAGGCAATCATCACCAAACAGTCTGCTGCACTCTAAGTGACCAGAGGTAAGGAATTACATTTGATGGCTATGCCCTCTTCAATGAAAGAGAGCTCATTAAAAATACTTCAGCTGACAAACATGTAACTGCTATGAAAGAAGAACGAGGATAAATTAAATATGCTACTGGAAAAGTAAAACAGCTTTATGTGAAACAGAAGAATAAAATCAAATTAAAAAAAATATATATATGCAGAAACACATTTTTGATGCAAAATGGCATCAACAATTTTGAAGAAATGCATAATATTTAGGATACACCAGGAGATTCATGCAATTACAGCAAAGCACACAAAAATCTCTCTCAATATCACTGCAACACAAATATTAATGTTTCTCAAAACAAAAAGCAAAATAAAAATAAGTATCTCATACAACTGCCTTGCTAAATATATTAACTCCAAGGTCACTCAGCCTCTCAAGAAAGATAATACTTCCTTAGCTCCAAGATTCAGAAAACTCAAAATTGGTAGTGTAGTAATCTTCAATACTATTGGTATATTACTGATTCTGTTGTGATGGATGTTCAGCCTCACAAATCAGTGCTAATCTACTTTTATCTGCACTAGGAATCAAAATAGGACAAAACAGAGGAAATGCAACTTAAACCATCATGACGGAGAAAGCCAGGTAAGAAAAGCAACTCCAGTCTGAAGTAAAAAAAAAAAACTTTAAGTAAAAAAGTAAGGGAAAGAAAACTGTTTTGACAAACACACACACACGCACGCACACACTCAATCTATATATCTATATATATATATATATATATATATATATATATATATATATATATATATATATATATATATATATAGGGTCTATATCACATTATCGAATATGTGAATATCGAATGCTCACATGATCGAATATTCACATACTCAAAGTTTATGAATTCTTTTTGCAGTACAGTGAAGATCGGGATGTTTGCCCTTTCCTCAATGTAGTGCAATCTCGGAGTATTTAGCGGGGGTGTGGGGGGCACAGCCCCCCCACAATACCGTTTTAGAGTACGTGAATATTCGATATTCACATATTCGATGATATGATATAGATGCTATATATATATATATATGCATATATGTGTGTGTGTGTGTGTGTGTGTGTGTGTGTGTAGACACACATATATATATATATATATATATGTGTGTGTGTGTGTATGCATATACATATGTACATATACATACATATATACTGTGTATATGTGTGTATGTATATATATATATATATATATATATATATATATATATATATATACATATATATAGTGAGAGGGAGAGGGAGAGATATGGGTCTATGTCAGAATATCAAACGTTCAAAAGACTTTAAATCAATATATCTAAAACTCAAAATATTGAAAATACTTTTAATGCAGTGGTCAAGCCTCCTGCACTCCTTATGTAGGGGCTGCACCCTGCACAGCCCCTGCTAATTTATATATATATATATATATATATATATATATATATATATATATATATATATATATATATATATATACCATCTTGAAGATCGCACAGCAATATTTAGAGTTTTATATATTTAGATTTTCAGTCTTATGAGGTTTTGATGTTCTCTATGAGATCCATATATTCTTGTCTTGACATCCTTGAGGCTAGAGGAAAATTTTGAACAAGGTTTTTAGTTAGGCATGAAATAGTCTGCAGACTGATTGCCTAGTAATTAACTATGAACCTATAAGCTCTAAGGGTCTAGATTTTCTGTGTTTCATTTTCATGACTTTTACATATGTACACCAACATTGCAGTGCCCACAAGTAAAAATGGATGATATTTTTACAAAAACACAAATACTAATAATGCACCTGACAAGCCAGGCCTGTCTGGCCTGCTCACTTGAGCACACACAAACACACACACACACACACACACACACACATATACTGCAGGCACACTGGAGAAATGATAATTCCCCTATGACGTGTCTTTATGCTGTTGGAGGAAACCCAAATTTCTGCATAAAATCCATGCAGTAAGAATCACAGGAGTTAAGATCAAAACCAGAAAGCCAAGCAAAGAGTGATGGCAATGCAACTCTCTCTGCTACTATACCAGCAATCAGTCACAGTCTTATATATCCTATCCACACTCTTCAATAAAAAACTTAGATTGTCAATGCTGATATTTGTGATGGAATGTGAAAGACATGGCCAACTTCTTACTCTTAAATACGGTGCATTGCCCACCAATATACATATAAGCATCAGCTTTGGCAATGATTGATTTACACTGATTTCAGCAAACGTAGTACATTGTTTGACACTGTCCAGTGTCATGCCAGTTCATGACTGTTTAAAGTAAACAAACTGAGGATGAGTCACTCTTATCCACAGATGGCTTCTGTACTCATCAATTTCAGCCACATTTTGACTGTGTACATCTGAGATATCCAAATGTGAAAAAATATGGCCACAGTAAAGTATTCCAACTTTATTTACACAAAGGCATGCAATTCCTGTAGGACACAATAATAGCAAACAGTTATAGCCACAATGTTGACTATTGAATACTTCATATGTCTGGTTGTGGTAAAAGAAAATAATTGAAAATAATATTTACAGCAATGCATATCAAACATAAATCACACAAACATATAATACCTAAAGTATTCCTGCCCTGTTTTTGACTGTGTATACTTCAGATGTGTGGTTGTGGTAAAAAAAAGAATAATAATAATAACAAAAGTAATGCATTTCAAAGTGAGTTCCCACACACGCACAGCAGCTACAGTAAAGTATTCCAATTTACTTCAAACAAATGGACATTAGTCCTGCAAAGCCACACTATTTACAGTTAAGGCTGAACACATGACATGAGGGTAAGTTACTTCTATCTATAGACAACTTCCTTTACCCAGTGGTTATAGCCACTTTGTTGAATGTATAAACCTCATATTAACACTGACAGATTCTCTTGCCAACTGGACTGCCCGCACGCGCGCGCACACACACACACACACACACACACACACACACACACACACACACACACACACACACACACACACACACACACACACAATGTTTTCACAGCCCACAAATACAAATCTAAAAACACCAAACCTATAAGGTTGTAAGTTTCCTGTTGTTGATATTTTGAAATGTTGAGGCTACCTAGATTGCACACAGACTGCCCTCTGGGCATGGACAAAAGGAGGAAGATAAGTATTACTTTTGTTTTCCACATTTCCCCTTTCTCAGAGTTTGTGTAATGAAATAGAAGCCATATTTAAAGTTTGTCATGCATAGGCATGGCCCCATATTGTACAGTGGGTCTTCCCACTTAGACATAAAAGAAAAATGCATAATTTTTGTGACCTCAAGAGTATCTCTGTCTTCAAACTGTGACTGAGTGGAATGGAAGAATGTGGCACTTGTACAAGGTTCCTTTCACATCACAAGTGCAAGTAAACAAACTAAACTTATATGAATTCCATTTTTAAGGCACCATCTTCCATAATTCCACTGTACTACCTCAGTCAGAAATATATCAGGCTGACATAGCATACTGCATCACTGTTATAGTAATTCATCATTCCTATCCATCTATTCCCAAGTAGATTTTCCTTAACCCAAGAATTTAGCTTGAGGACAGGATCTGTGGTTGGTGAAGGTGAATATCAAAGCTGCATTTGATTACTACCAGTATAGGAGACAGAGTAGCCATTGTTAGGCATGGTGATGGGAAACAAGTTTTACTTTGACAGGTCTATGCTGATGGGATGTTTGGTTGCCTGTGCCACTTTTGAGAAGTTTAGCACCACACTCCATTAGATTTGGCAGCAGTGGGTGGGCACTCAGAAGGTCATACATGATCTGTATGATTTCCTAGTAGGAGGTAAAGGGCTTGAAGAATCATTGGAGGGTATGTAAGAGTATTTGGGGATGTGCAAGGAACTGGATGTCCCATTGGCTACCCAGATATTAGAAGGCCCAGACGAGGAATTTGGTTTCTTTGGATTACTGTTGGATGTGGGACATGGATTGTTTTGTTTATTGGTTGAGAAGACATTACATTTGACGGTAAAGATTGGGTGGGTGAAGTCCAAAGATAAGGTAAGGGTTAAGGATGTCATGGGGCTTGCATGTCAGACAATTTACCTGGGTCGTACGTTTTGTAGGTCTGTGGCCTTTTTGTGAAAACAGGGAAAAAGCAATCATCATTGGGTGAGGGTTTGTAAGCTGACATGTGCTGATTGAGCACTGTGGTTGGCCTTCTTGGAGTGATTTAATAGTGTATCTTTTTGGCAGATGGATTGGGTTGGTCAAGGGGACTTACAATTTTTTACAGAAGCTGCAAGAGATATTGGGATGGGAGCCATTTTTATTTGGTATTGAATGGTTTGTGGCTCATTGGCCAGAAGATTGATAAGGATAAATGGAACAGGAGTGTAGCTTTTTTGTAATTAATATCAATTTGGGTGGCATCTGTGGTTTGGCAGGAGCAGTTGTGGGGAAAGAAAGTTATTTTTCATTCGGACAATATCACAGTGGTGCGAGTTTTACAGGCTAAGACAGCAAAGTCCGAATTGCTCTTGTTAGTATTATGTAAATTGTTTTTTCAGAGTTTGGTGATTAATTTTTCTTGCACAAGTGTGCATTTGGCAGGTTCTAGAAATGGGATTGCTGACAGTTTGTCTTGCTGTCAGTTTTTCAGGTTCCAGCAGTTAGCTCCAGAGGCAGCGGGTGAGCCGATGGTGTTGCCAGATGAGATGTGGTAGATTGGACTGAAGACAGTTGGCGCAGGAGTCTTAGGTAACTTCTGCATGGAATGTATATGGTAGGGCATTACAAGATTTTGATAAATTTGTTTTGCCGCTGCCTGATGATGAGGGAGTTTTGTCAGAAGAACTGTCATCACAATACTTGGCTCAGGCTTGGGTACAAGGTAAGGCAATTCATTTGGTCAAAGTAGAACTGGCAGCTATTAGTATATTTGCACAGGTGGTGGGATTGTCTGATTTCCCTAAATCCTGGACTGTGAGTCATATATTAAATGGTTAGGGACAGTTGCTAGTGTGTAGATGGACAGACAATGGCCATTGACAAGGCAGAGTTTGAAGATTTTGCTATGGGGTTTAGCTTTGCTGGTGGATGATTCAAGGGATTATACTTCATGGGTGACCTTGGCTTTATGGATGTATCATAGACCATTTAGTGTTTTGGAGTTGTTAGGGTCACTAGTCTGGCAGGCTGTGACTATTTCCTGCTTCAGTACACATTTGGTTGCGTAGATCTGCAATGGATCAATTGGGGAAGGGCATGCAGATAATACTGGGAAAGGACAGGAATGTCTGCTTCTGTCTGGTGGGTTGGGATAGAAAATTACTGTGGTCTGATGTGGGGAATCCTCAGGACTTCATTTTTTTTTTTATAGAATGCAAGGTGATAACAGGTAATCAAGTGGTATGTGTGATGAAGACAGCCTTTCAGATGTATTGGTGTTCCAGGACCAAGGTTTTCAACTCACTCCTTTCACACTGAAAGGGCCTCATATTTAGGGAAGTAGGCAGATCAGTTGTCTTCACATCAATCTAATTTCTGAACTGTGACCTTCACTTCTGCATACTCCCACATATATTCTTTTTTCTACTCAAATATTTTTATTTAAATTCATTAAAATATAATAATACAATATATATTTTAGAATATAAATTTGAATATAAAACACAGTAACTATTTACAGTATATACATAGGCCTGAAATATAGTGTACAAGATATTCCCACTTGTTCTAATAAGTAAGTTTGTTGTTTGAATGTCTCTGTCTCTTTCCACCTCTGTTTATCTGTTTATCTTCTGAATATTATTTGACATAACCCCAAAGAGAAAACTACTGTCTGCAGTACATTCCTTCCTTTCAGCAACTCTACCTTGACAAATACAGAAGTGGCATTGTAAAATGTGCCACCTTTCACAATACAAAAATGTAAAAATATATACTTTAAACAATGTGGTAAACTGTAAAATATCTGACCTTAAAGTCTACCTCCTGACACACAAAAGAATTAATTTAGTTTAAAAAGTATTTTCCTTTTTTTGAAATATTCACATTTACTCAGTTCTCTAATCATAACAGACAACAAAAGTGTTGAAACAGTTGTACAGTGACATTGCCTTATACTTGCAGCTGACAGTTTTGCACTCGTTTTAAATTTGAGACAAATCTTCAACATTAACGTGTTTGATGCATCTTCAATGGATTTATTTGTGGGTACGTTTTAAGTCATAAAGAATGAAAAGAAGTAATCTTTTAAGTATTCTGGCATTTTTGACATGTGAGATCGAAAGCACGTCTAGACCCACCAGGAGAAGCACTCCAAAAACTGTGAGGTGTGTTTCAGGATTCAAGATATTGTAAATGTGCTATCTTGGGTTTATGTCATATTATCTAGTTTCAGAAACTCAAAATTCATATGGTCGAGAGCATACGTTCTACTTTCTGACAATTCGAATGTTAAAAAAAACATACAGAGGAGGAATATCTCATAATTTTCTACTGTTCATTAGCAGAAGTTACTGTCTTGCCATAAAGTCAATGTGCTTTTGGAATGAACAGGCTTTTGTATAGCTCATATGACCATGCTGTTGTTCCCTTGTCAGGACAACATATGGGACAGGAGTTTATTTGTAGTATCAATAGCCAAGTTTGGAACACTGCATGGTGTTAGGTGCAGAGATTTTGCTTGGATCACACACGTTAATCTGTTTATGTGACCTGATCTGATCCGGGAAGTTGG